>NC_132883.1:41876333-41946333 GCF_030463535.1 Salminus brasiliensis | reverse complement strand
ACGTAAGCTGCTCCAGGGTTAACTGTTTGCATTTTGTGCATTGGCCAGTAAAATGGTCTTTTGGGGTGGGCTGGGGGGATGGGCGGTTTGGTGGGTCAGGGGTGCGTTGGTGGGCTGGGGGAATGAGGTGGTCAATGAAAGCTGCTTTAAGCTGGGCTTGATGTTTGTAGTTATAGATGGTGGCGTGAGGCGTGATTTAGGGTTCCGGTTATTTGCAGGAAAATTCAGGTTTTGGATTTTTCCATTGGACATTAATAAACCTCCTGAGACACGGACTTTTGCTTGGTGTCCATTTTTACTTTCTCCTATTTGGGATTAGTTGGACCTGAGAAGTATAAAAGCTGAGCTTAGTGTTTGTACAGGAAGCCGTTTTTCAAACGATATTGTCCTCATATGAGGCCAAAGGGTCAAAAATGTCAAAAGTGAAGTATCGAAGTGCAGAGAAGCAGAAATGTAGTGTCCCCATATGAGGACACAGGGTCTCAAGAGTGTTTTTTAGGGGGGGGGGGGGGGGGAAGGCAACGTAAGCTGCTTCAGGGTTATTTGGGGAAAAATGCAGGCTTGGAAAATTGTTTGCATATTTTTTTTCATTAGACATTGAATGGGTCTTTAGGGTGGTACGGTGGTACGGAGGGGGTTGGGGGGTGGTTGTGGTCAAAGTAAGCTGCTTCAGGCTGGGCTCGATGTTCGTATTTATAGCTGGTGGTGTGGGGTGTGTTTTAGTGTTCCGGCTATCTGGAGGAAAAATCAGATTTGGAAAATTGCTGCAGTTTTTCCATTGTATCGTGTTTTTTGGGGGTGGGGGTGCGAGGGGGGGGGGTAGGTGGGGTCACTGTGAGCACTGTGTGCTTTAAGCTGTGCCGGATGTTTGTATTTGTAGCTGGTGGCAGCTGATAACTCCCACAGGGTTCCACTCACAGACAGGGTTTAACACACTAAAAATGAAGGTTCTGCAAGTGGTTCTTTGAGAGGAACCACGTTCGGCTCTATAAAGAACCAGGTTTGTAATAGAGGTAGAGTGAATCACTCAAAGCACCCAAAGTTAAAAAATAAAAAGTGCAACAAATGGATTTACAATTATTTGAGCCACAGAAGAACCACTTTTTTGGTTCCGTAAAGAACAATATTTAGAGATGAGGGTGTAGAGCGAAGAACCTTTAAGAACTTTTAAATTCAGGTTCTTTAGACCTTCAAAGGGTTCTTTACATTCATACAGACGTTTCTATAACATGCTGGTGGTTCTACCATAAATGGTTCTGCAATTCTTTGGGCGATGCCGTAGAAGAACCACTTTTTTGGTTCCGTAAAGAACAATATTTAGAGATGAGGGTGTTCAGATGAAGAACCTTTAATTTAGTCAAATAAATAAATAAATAAATAAATCTTTTACTTTAAATAATGATGATTCTTTAGACTGGTTCTTCTTAGGTTCTTTATGGTTCTGCTATGGCAAAGCTTAAAGATCCATTTGTAGCACCTTTATTTTAAAGAGAGGGGAATTGAAAGGTCTGATTTTTGCTTTTAGAAATGAAAATGAGAAAGACTGTACTGTTTTTCTTCCCGTAAGTAATATTTATGATTTGTTAGGGTTTCTGACTTTGTGAATTTGGATTTACTTCATAGCGAAATTGGTTCTCAAAACCAGCTTCAAGAAAAATCTCGTATGATTGTTTCTGTTCCCAGTACTGTGACTCAAACCAGGACTTCATGGCTTTGACCGGAATGACGTTATTTCTGGTTAACTCTTTAACGTCTGGTTTCTTCTGGGGTGGCTGACCTTACCTTTACCACTCCTTCTCTTTCTCTCGCCTGGTATGAATAAAAGGGGGATTTCTCTCTCTTTTCAGGTCTCTTTTCTCGCACACTCACATACACAGGCCTGTGTGACCTGGCGTTCTTCACCGTTCCACTCTGTGACTCACTTTAGTGAACCTACAACTGCTAAACTCCCTCTTACCCCACTTTGTACGCGGCCTACTTGAGTACTAGCATGGAAGTCTAGAATCGAGTCAGCGATTACATATTAGCACTCAGCGCTGTGGCGAGTAATATTTCACCACAGAGCTAAGGAGTGCTCAATTTTTTTTTCCGTTGTGTGTCACTGAATATGAGTTAGGCGTATTGGGGAAGTACATTTGTCTTAGCTAGTGTGTCTCGCGGTGTCTTACTGAAATGCAGGTTTAGTAATAGGGGAGTGCCTGCCAAAACCCAGCCCCTTTTGTGTTTGCCCAGTTGTTTTTAAACAGCCATCTTGTACAATACATTTGTATTTAAAGATATAGGCGAAGTGTGTGAGTTGTGGTTTGTGTGGCGCAACAATTAAGACCACTACCTGCCAGTGAGCTGTTACACTAAGTGGGAGACCAGGGTCCGATTCCCAGTCTGGGTGACTGTGCTGCGCTACACCAATATGAGTCCTTGGGCAACACTTCTAACACTGCGTTGGTCTTTAATACGAGAAACCTTGTTCGTCACTCTGGATAAGAGCAGCAGATAAATGCCATAAATGTACATGTGAACGATACTCGGAGGTAACATAGCTAAACACACACAACTGAAAAGATGTCTGTAAAATAATAATCTGTAAAATGTACTTAATAGGAATTATAGGATAATAGGAGTTAAGACTACATATGCCCTAATTGCTGGTATTACCTTACAAAAAATAACTGCAGCACATTGCAGTACAGTGCAGGTTCAATACAGTTCTTGTGCAGTTTGTATTACTATTACTGTATTACAAAAATACTGCAATCTTTGTCTGCCAAGTAAGTCAGAACTGTATAATTGGAATAGCAATAGCAATGGAATAGATCATTTAATAAAAATTTTATGCATTTGTGTTTTACCTTAAATAAAACTGCAGTGTTTTCACAGAGAAACTGCAGTAATTTTTGTAAGGGTTTCCTCAGGTTAATATTTTCTATAACCGTCTATCACTCTCTGCCATTAGGATAAAGTTTTTTTCCCCACTCCTCCATGCAGAATTCTTTCAGCTGTGTGATGCTCCAGCTTCAGCTTTTGGATTGATGGTGTCACATTTTCCCCAAGCACCCTCTGATCCTATAAAAAACTCATAGATTCATTGATTTTACAGGGTGCCTTCATTTGTTCACATGACTGTACTAGATAAAAGCTCATCTTTACATTTCTGCTACAAATATTATTGTGAATTTAGTTTCAAGCACTGACTGTTTTTGACCTAATTCAGTCTAATCCCAGGCAGGGTAATTCAGGGTCATGTTACCTGCCTTCATTTATTATAATTCCATTTTTTTTGCATCACGTTCTGCAAAATGTACTCACGTATGCTACTAAAAGACCACGCTGGCAAAAACGTACATACGTTTAGTTTGACTGGCCGTTTGGGGAAAATGCATGCTAGTTGCTTTACTTCACTGGTGATTCAGAATGGGCTTGTTAGAGTGAGCATTTCGGTTCAATAACTCCTTTTATAGAAGCTTTATAATGTAGAAAAAGCAGCATGCTGTGGCAACGCTGGTTTCTCAGTTCTCCTTCAAGCTGGGTTGTGTGTATTTGGCCAAACAGCGCCTCCAGTGGACAGGAGCGCCTGAATCGTGAATCGTAAAACGTGTATTAATATTTAAATGCTTTAGTTGTGTACAAATGTTATGCACTCATATTGGTTCCTCCGGCGTCAGTGTGCATTTTTCCAAACAGCCTGTGTAGCCTGGGGGCGCCAGTCTAGCGTATGTATTTGTACGTTTTAGCTGGTACGGCCTTTTAGTAGCGTAGGTTTGTTTTAGACGTGACACTACATTGAATTTGATTCAAAAAGGGAAAATTATTGTTGACTAAAAAGTAGAAGAGCAAAAATCTGCATGATAAAATGAAATACATGTTCCATCAATAGTGCGATTCTGATAAATCTGTGAGTGACAGAATTACTGTGTTAGAACTAAGCAACTCTGTAGGACATCCAGCATCTGTCAGCATATAAACTGAAGTCTATTTAGACTCTTTCTTCTATTTTTAGGATCCTTTTAGTCCAGAATAAAATGCTAAAGCTCAAAAGTGAGAAGTGCAAGCAGAAAGCAGCAGAATGAAATTAAACTCAAAAAAGGAATGAGGAACTAAATGCTCATAGCTGAACTCGACCCGAGTAAAAAAAAGATCCCTTTCCTCATAAATATACTTCAGTACCAAAAAACACCCCCCTCCACACACACACACACACACACCACTGCACACCTCCACAGGGCAGAAACTGAGATTCAAGTCCTGCTCAGTTCTGGTGAGCCTGGGGCCACTGCAGCCTCAGCTTTCTGTTCTTGGCTGACAGAAGAAGTGGAACCCAACATGGTCTTCTGCTGTTGGAGCTCATCTGCCTCAGGTTGGACGTGTTGTTGTGCATTCGGAGGTGCTTTTCTGCACACCACCATTGTACAGAGCGGTTATTCGAGCTACTGTAGCCTTTCTGTCGGCTCCAACGAGTCTGGCTGTTCTCCGTTGATCACGCTCATTAACGAGATTCAGCATACTAATACTGCTGTGCACCATCAAATCATGTCAGGGTAAGATCACTTGTGTGACATCGCTGTCAGACAATAAAAAATATCTACAGAATAGCAGAGTTAGAGAACTTTCAATGAAAGTCAATGTGAAAATATTTTATTCCAAATACTTTCGGAGCATTTCTATCCGCACATTCAACAGCTACAGTATATAAATATATATTTGGTAAATCAGGGCTTAATGATGGTAAATCAGGTGAGCTGCTGCTGCTGCTGATGATGATGATGGAGGTGAACACATCCTCCACGCTGTGCTGGCTGGACTGGGGGGCGTCCAGGAGAACCCTGGAGGAACCGAGCTCTGTTCTTCAGACTAGCTCACTGACAAGATCTCACTACTTTCTTTCTTCAGAATGAGAAGCTCTTGTTTCTCCTTTTTACTGGATTTATCACATCAAATTTATTTATTTATTTTACTAATTAGTAAAAGACATAAAAACACATGAAGACCCCCAGTGAGCAGCCAATACTGGTGACAGTGGCAAGGAAAAACTCCCTCAGAGCTGGAGGAGGAAACTTTGGGAGGAACCAAGACATCCTCCTAGTCTTCCTCCTCTGATCAGAACTATTTATAAATTATTGATAAAAATCACCAAACCATCTATACTGATCTACTGCTCAGGTGTGCAGCATAATCATAATATATTAATCATGGTGTAGTATAACTTAATATAGTCCTGGCAGTGATGGTCAGAGTAATGATGGTAATAGTGGTGATATTAACAGTGGTGGATAGTTAAGAGTGCATTTAGGTTTTAACCTGGTCATTAGGCAGGTAGCAGTGGTAAGAGGGTACGGGTGCGCCCGTACTAACAAGATGACGACACAAATTCAGAGGCCCATGATAATAATTACCCTGAGAAAAGTCTGAATGTCTCAAACACGACCTGTGTAACTCTAGGCTGCTTCATGCATGTGGGGCCCTGGGACGTTCTGAAAGTGTGGTGTGATCTCAGACTGAGTAAGACGCAATACTGAAATCTCCTGCACCGAAACCTCCCTAATTTCCATTCCTCTGATATCAGCTTGTGCAATTTCACATGTGCGACATTCACTGATTCACTCAACTATTCAGGCCCGTCCACACCGCCGCAGGCTCGGACGCCCGCACGGCAGAATCATGGCTTCTTCGGTCTCCCAGCGTGCGAGAGAGAAAGAGAGCGGCGGATGTTTTGTCTAATATTTTCGCTCGAGAAACTCCCTTGGTGTGCCTGGCCTCTGGGCTGAGGCCTCTGTTATTCTTTCTGACATTTAAAGGTTAAACATGGTTAAATGTCAGGGACTATCCGGGCAGGTGGAAGACAGACACAGAGAGAGAAAGAGAGATAGGCCCCTCCATAACACAGATCCGAAAGTTCAGCAGCCAGAGCACCAGCAAACACACAACGGCCTACCAGAACATCATAACAGCTCGGCAGTTCAAAACAATCGCGGCTAATGTCATTTTTCTACATAATCAGGATGGGGCTTTCCGCGTTTTTGACGCCGTATTCAAACGCACAGACTGTACGGTTTCGGGCCGGATCCTGCAGGCATAACAAGTGCTAGTTTGTAGAAGGACTTTAGAACCTTTATTGTACATGAGATGTAAGAGTGGGAGCCACCTTTTCAACATTTCAACAACATCCACATGAATGTTAAGGTTCTAGGAAGAAGCCTTACAGTATACTGGAGCACAGACTTCATTGCAAATGCAGTTCTGCAGAACCAGAAGAACCCTTTGTGTGAACTTGTCACATTTGGGCATGATCCTAATTGTCTTCCATTTCCAAGAAATTCCCAACAAGAGTAATGAGAAATGTTTGAGTATTGAGACTTGGGGCCCTATTTTAACGATCTTCAGGTGAGCCGTCAACCGTGCACTGCGCAGCTTGATTTAGGGCATGTTGTGTGTCTTTGCTATGGTAACGACGGGAAAAGTATGCCTTGTGCAGCTAAAATCATGTCTTGAGTCTCTTAATGAATCATGGCTGTGTTTCGAGCGTAACGTGCAGCAATAAACCAATCAGCGTGTCTCTCGCCATTCCCTTTAAGAGCCAGGTGCGGTCAGTCTGACCTTGGCGGGTTGCTATTTTAGTGGTGTAAAGGGTGGCCCCCCCTTACAACACTGTGTACGAGCGTTGGGCTGCACGTGCCTGTGTTGACAATTCACTGCCCAGATAGCAACGAACGTCTGACTGTTGACGAACGTCTGCCTAGACTGTTTTCAGTCAGTGGAGCTCCTCCTGTGTTTTCCATTGCCATGATAGCAATACGGCAGAAACTGACCTGAACACCCCTCATTTCGAGACCACCGCGTCCATCGGCGTTGATATATTAGCAAGCAGTGGTAGATAGCAATAAGCATCCTGACGTGACATAAATTCATAAATGTGGACAATATTATTAGGTTTGTTTAGAAATGATGCATTCTTCATCAGGCCAAACCCTGTTCTCCCCATTATGAAAAAAAGTGAAGTTTACCATAAAATTGTACATAAATTCATACGTATTATTATTATAATTAGGATTAATATTACCCAGAGTCTTGGGGCATTTCCATACTTGCATTTGTCATGGGTAAAAACATGTTGACTGCTACAGGTATGGAAGCTATGCAACTGGGCTTACGTGATTGGTTAATTTCACAGGACTGTTTAGACTTATCATCTGCATGGCTAAAAACCTTCATCATTGTAAAATGCCATGACTCCAGAAAGTGCTGTTCTTCGCCGCTTGAGTGTTTGTATCCAGTGGAAATCAGGAAAAGCGTCAATCTGACAAATATAGGTCCTATTTATTTTGTTAAAATGCACACGGAAACGTGACATTCGAAATTGCAGATTCGATCCACTGATTGTATGGAATTGGCTGAAAGGAAACCAGTGATAAAGCCCCTCCCCCAAACAAGAATCAGAATCAGAATCTCTTTAGTTGTTACACATACATGGAATTTGACTGTTAACTAGTATTACACTATATTACATATATACACAAACTATTATAAACAGACAGTTACAGGTGATATAAAAACATTTCCAGAAAATGAACATAATCTTAGCCCAGTACAACTGTGTAGCAGCTAAATCCAGTTTGTTTCAATGAAACTTGGAAGCTCAGTTGAGTTATAGATTACGTTTATAGACCAGAGTGTGGGGTGTCCACTGTGGGTTAGATGTTCAAACTTTCATAAAGTTCCTCCCACTTGCACATCTTCTTTAGAAAAAGGGTCCACTAATGTGCCGTCCATCTAACGTTCTTCTATGGTATCATTTGGTAACTCTTTATTTATAAGAGACTAGTTAGGTCCCCGAACCCTAGGCCTCTGTTTTTAAAGAATTTGAAGATGTATTAGTAGACCGCTAGAAGAAGTTCATCTGTTCAACCTAAAATAAATGCTTCATGTAGTAACGAGCAACTGAACTGGGTTTATTCAACTGAAATACATCATTTCAATGAACCATTATTTGATTTGGACTTGGATGTAACTAAGTTGAATAAGCTCAAGTCCAATTGCTTGTCAATTATTTCGATTTTTAGGTTGAACTCACAAATACACTTTTTACAGCGTACTAATGATCAGACCTGAGTTCAGACTTGAGTAAAAGTACTGGTCCTCTATCAAAAAGTGATTTGAGTAGAAGTCTGAATATCAGTGTTTATATTATTTCAAATGCTCAGACTTAAGGACTGTCACAAGGCCTGTGGTTGGTGTGACGCAACAGATAACACCCGTCAGTGAGCTATCACACCATGTAGGAGACTGGAGTTCGATTCCCTATCTGGCTATGCTGTGCCACACCAATAAGAGTCCCTGGGCAAGACTCTGAACACTACGTAGCCCCGCCTCTGTAATACGAGCAAGCTTGTAAGTCGCTCCGGATAAGAGCGTCAGCATAAACGTACGTACGTAAACGTAAATGTAAATTCCTTTGTAGAGTTCATGAACACACGTCTTCAGTCAACTCTCTAAACAAACTCGCCCAAAAGAGAGAAAGGCTGAACAGAAGGTTGAAGGTTTGACTCAACCCGCCACATGCAAGAGTTTCATCTGTACAAACCAATGAGGAGAGCAGCTTAAACTGAGCTTCAATCTGTAAAGATCTCAGGCCATTCGGCACATACGAGTATTTAAAGCAGGTGAAGAAGGTGGTTCTTCCATCTGGAGATAAACTAACAGAGCTCTAGCGTTAGTGTCCTCACTGCAGCACTGCATAATTTGGTGGCATGCTCGCTCACGGCTCGATTGCCTGTTATTCATCAAACCCGGTGACGTCGCCATCTAGCGCTCCGGAGGTGATAATGTGGGTTTGAAATAATTCGGACCGTTTTTATAATTGTAACACGTAACGATGCAGCACATAAACAATGTAACAGAGTGAAAGCATTAAACTCATCCAATATATGGAGTGAAGTAAAAAAAGTGGAACTAATGAGGAAAAAATACATATATACAGATACGGTATAAAATACAGATACAGTATTTTAGTACTTAAGTACTCTAGTGAAGTAGTTCTACTTCCTTACTACACATCTCTGCTAATGATCCAGCACATACACACAAAATATATCAGTAAATAATATTGTAACTTGTGTTTTTTGAAGGCGAGGAGTTGAGGTATGGGCCCACATACAGGCCTGTGAAGGGTTTAAAGGGTAAATTATTGAGCTAATCTGGTAATTCCACTCGTTAGTGAAACCTGCTTGACTATAGGTTACACTCCCAAACTGTTACCATGTAAGGTTTGCTTTGCTTTACCCCACACCACACCGCACTTCAGCACATCACAGATTGCGCCAGTCATTTTAATACATGCTTCTTATTAAGCTTTCTCTTGAAGTTGTTGTTGGTAACGTGTGCTCAGGGGAAATTCTCGAGACAACTTTCACCTGTGCTTCTTAAGACTCACGCACATCTCTGTAATGGGGCAATCCCCCTTCTCCCCTATTTCCAAGAGAACAAGAACAACCACACAAAAACACAGTTTGGGGCATATCTGGGGGAGTACTGAGAACCATATATGTATGTTTACAAAAGAACGTTCTTTAGCAGAGCAATCCACGTTCTCCCCCACTTTTCAAAAAGAACGTGTGTTTACTCTAATATTGAGAGAGAAATGTAGTAAATACTATTATTAAAAATTATTATTATTATTATTATTATTATTATTATTATTATTTACTAAACTCTTGAAAATAAAGGACACCAAAAATTTGTTGTGTTACAATATCATGGAAAAACATCCCATAAATGGCAACCGTTAAGGACATCCACCCAACAAAAGGTTCCAGGAAGAACCATCATATTGGTGTTCAAACTATTGTTGAATATTGTTGCAATATATGAACCTTTTTCAAACCCTGTAAAAGGTTCTTCAAATCTCTATTTCAAATATAGTTCCTTAGAGGGGAGCAGAGGGGCCATTTGTGTAAGTGTAGATTTATAATGCATTATAATGCATCTATTCACCTCCATCTTCACAATGACAATAATAAAACAACTTTGTATTAAGAAATGTTATTTTTAATTTCTATGCATTTTTTAATTTTAAATTGGTTTGTGTTTGCAAAAACAGTATTCTGCATATTTGAATACTGAGGTAGGTTGTAGGTGTAGGTGGTGTAGGTTTGTAACCAAAAACACACTTTCAACACTTTAAAACTGCTTTATGAAACAAAACCTAGAACCATGTTTTTTTTAAGTAAGCAAATAAATGAATAAGCAAATAATGAATGAATATTTAAATAATAATAATAATAATAATAATAATAATAATGATGAATAAATAATAAATAATGAATAAACAAGTAAATAAATAAATAAATTGGTTCATCATCCAGCAAACTGATATTTCTCTATTTCTCTGCTTGACAATTGCAGAATGGCACTGTAAATCCACAGTATCCTCCCTGTTTTCCTGTTTTAACTCCTGTTAGGATGCCAATGGGTCATCCTGCTGATTATAAAGATCCGTAAAAATTCTAATTTTAAATACTGCTGGAATGCTATAGTCTATAATCAGAACTATTAATAACATTAGGAGTATAACATTGCTATACCAGTCTACTTAACTGTAAATGCTTAATTACACAGTAAGTTACCTTATACATTTACACTCAATTTATATTCTGTATTGGTTTGGTTTTGCACTGTGATGAAGCTTAAATATGTGGAGTACAGATTATTTCTGCAGAACAAGACTGTAAATATAATATAACATTTATGCAATGCAGATTGTTAACAGAAATGCCGTAGATTTCTCATATAAAGAATGCGTGATGGTAATAATTACAATTCTTAAAGATTAGCTGTAAATGTAAAGTTCTGTATTCATTATTCATGCTTATGGTTTTACAGTTATCATTATTTAAAATAAAAAAGAACTAAACAAACAGTCGCCAGACTCAGATCTTGGGAATCCAGTTTGACAAAAATACTAAAAATAGACATTAAATATAGTTTTTAAATATACTGAGGTCAGCACACATATTGAATTTATATTCAAAAAACAAATGAAACTAAAAAAAAGTGATAAATCATAAATCTATTAAAGCTAATCATTCATTTCCAGGCTTCACAATGTCTACAATTCAAATATGTGCCTCTCTGCCATGAATGTTTTAATGTTGTTTGCATTGTGAATCTGTGGAACTGCTTTTGTCATTTGTGTGGATGAATCAGTTTTCTCTGATTGAGTCTTTACTGTAACATTGTAGTTAAGTGGGTGGTGTAATACCTAAAACATCATATAATAACATTATATTTATATATTGTGATGTTATCTCCCACATCATCCACCCATAGTCTTATATATATATATATATATATATATATATATATATATATATATATATATATATATATAGATATATATATAAGACTATGGGTGGATGATGTGGGAGATAACATCACAATACCTAAAACATTATATAATAACATTTACATAATAACAATTATATTTTATATATATATATTAGTCACTAAAATGTGTCAAAAGTGTCTAAACAAATTCTTAGGCATCAGCCAGTGTATTATAACCATGTTGTGTAACAATTTATTGGTTATAGGAACATAGAAATCTTAACCATCCACCTTAATCAATCAGTCAATACTGCAGATAATTGGGTGGAATTCCCCTCTTAAGGATTAGCCTTAACCTTAAAGGTACAGCAAAATGCATTTATTGAGTATTTATTGAGTCATTTGATGTATAAATATTAAGTGTTTGACGTTGGTTGAGTTGAAAAATGCTCAGATGCGGTTTTACAACCCTGTTTACCACCCTGTTATGCTGGATTTTCTTTGCATCGTAGAGGCAACAGTGTTCACGGTTCAAGGTTCACGGTTTGTCACTTCCATGTACTGAACTCTCATTATTTAACAAAGCCAAGATTGTTGCTACAGTTTGACGCATTTAAAGGAACCTTTTGAATATCTGTTCGATTGTGAAGAAGTGTCTAGAAAAAAACAAAACGACTGACTGGAAGTGTTCAATCAACATCCTCATGAGATCAGAGTGATGAGGGCAGCTGCAATGCTGAGGTTTGTTTATCGCTGACTCAAAACACATCTGAATAATAGAATGGTGACTGGTCTGATCTTCCAATGAGAAACGAAAATGAAAAGCTCTATTAGAGAAAACTCAAGGTCCCATAGTCCCTTGCCCCAGCAAGGTAAGGAAGTAATAAAGTGTTTTGCCCAATGAGAAGCGGAAAGACCAATCTGGTTTATACCTCAAGATTTCGAAAGCCTTTTGTTTTGTGGTGAGCGCACTTTGTGAAGCTGTTAACTAGAGTGCAGACGGCAGACGGTGAGGGCAGGCAGGATTCTGAAGCACTGGGCGAGGCACACTTTAACAATGGGTACGTCTACCTATGTGTTGATTATCAGCATGCTGAAGCTGAACATACACTGGTACTTATCAGTTATTTATGAATGACAGGCTGCTTTACATATTGAGATTCCTGGATGATTAGAAATTATTTTGTTAGTTAAAAATGTAGAAAAGTAAATCTGTCTAATTCTGTAACATTAATACAATAATAACAACTAAGGGTTCTTTGAGAAATGCCTTGAAGAACCACATTTGGCTCCATAAAATCATACTTGTATAGAAATATGTGAGTGTGTGGAACTTTTTCAAGGTCTAAAGAACCCTCACTTGATGTAGAGGTTCTTTACAGACATGGTTCTTCATGGAAGCAGAATTACTTCTCGCATCGCTTAAAGAACCATTTGAGGCACCTTTACCATTAAGAGTGTACAAAGGGTTCCCACTTGATGTAAAGGTTCTTTAACCTCTTAAAGCTTCCTCACACCCTCACAAACCTCTCTTTTACAAACATGCTTCCATCTTAGTGGAACCAAAAGTGGTCCTGCTGTTGCTCAGAATGTGTCTCTATGGGCAGTATCTGAGGATTATCATCAGTTGTATTTAACGCTGGTCAGTGACCTGCCAATATCTGACATTAGGAGTCGTAGCTCCTGTTTTGAAATTGTAATCAGACAAATAAGCAGAGCTGCGCATAAAGAGTGTGAGATAAAGAGCCGTAGCGTACAGAGCTTAGAGGTTAGATATTTGTGACTGTAGGCAGAACTGAGGAAGTGGTTAAGGGAAACAGAAACACGTACAGTACTGTTGCTAGCGTAAAGAGAAAAAACCCCGCATCTGATAAACTCCTAACATACTGAATATCCTATAAAGCTTATAAGGAGCGATAAGACTTTTATCGTATAAACGATGGGGGGGGAAGAAGCATCTTTACGCTCATGGTGAGTAACTTAAGAGATCTTGGTGAGATCATGAGGACGTCTTCACACTTTTATGACAGCATACAGCAGGGGTGGGCAATGAGCATGAAAAACGTCGCTATCGTGATACACTATGTTTTTTTTCTGAGCATATGGTCGGTATTGTCAGTTTCACAACAAGGAGCGCAATTAGTTGTGTTTAATTGGGTGTACTGCAGTGTAATTTTAATAGAAATCACTGTAGTAAGTGTGGGATAGAAGCTGCTTCTGCTGAAATCGTGAAAATTTCTTTCAATTTTGTGATATAATATTTTTACCACATCATACAGAACTGCGGAAAAGTCTCAGGCCGCCTGGGATGTGTAAAATGACTTGCAAAAAAAAGTTCTGGGCTATTTTTGTTATAAATAATATAATTATTAAACAATTAATTATTAAAAAACATTTCCAAAGCTCTCTCCTATTTTTAGTTCCCATCCAATGCCTAGTTTATCTATTTAATTAGTCCTCCACTAACGTACAAATCCGTACAGTGGCTGGAGAGAGGTCCAATCAAACCCGTGTTCCTCTAAATGGGTTCTATTGACCAAAATATCTTTATATTAACTTTATATTAATATCTTTATATTATTATCTTTATATTATCTTTATAATAACTTTACTGATCAGCAGCACATGTTTATTTGTATATATTATTATTGTTATTATATATATAAGCTCAGAATTGAACTGTTATAGATGGAGTTAACTCATTATTCTGCAGACGTCTTAGTCAATTTTTACTATACTTTACACCAATCAGCCATAACATTAGTACCACATACAGATCATGTGAAAAACATTGATTATCCTCATCTACAGTGTTATCTGTCAATGGGTAGACATATTAGGCACCAAGTAAACAGTCAGTCAGATGCTTTGACAAGAACCTAACTGCCATGGCTACACGATGGGCTCAGCCCATCTGCAAATCCTCAGGCAGGTCTTGTTGGGTGTTTCAGGTGGTATGCACTGGCTGCACAAGAAAGACCTATTTAATATTAGGTGGTGGTATTAATGTTATGGCTGATTGGTGTATTTATTTATATATATATATGAACGTTAGCTATGAGTTCAAGTGTGAACTAATTTGCAGGCCTTTCTAGTTTGATATCAAAGTTTAGCCAGAAATTATAATATTGCTAAGAGTGATTGCAAGTGAATAGCCACCAATTAGCATAATGCAAATGACATCATGCTAAGTTTCCAGTAATTGTTGGCCTAGTTAGAACATTTGGCTGTGAGTTGCTGTATTGACTATTTTTCACATACAATAATAACGTATGCAATGCAGACATAATATTACAAATGAATCATAATCTAATACATAATCATTGTGTATTGATATGGCTTTTTGTCAAGTTATTGACCTTCGGATTTTATTTTATTGCTATTAGAACTGAATTCTCAACCTTATTTCACTTTTATCCATCATTTTAAATTGACCTTAACACCCCTTATTTTTATTTATGACCTACTAATCAACTTGTGAAGCGGCACAAAAATAACATATTAGGCTTATTTTGTGAGCTGGTTTTAGTGCTTTGAGGGCCTCAGTTCAAATTCAGCAGTGTATGTTCCTGATGTGTTCACACTTACATGGAAACAAATCTCTTTGGGCATCAGCTGACCGCCCCGGTGGCTCCAGCGAGGATGACTTGGGCGCTGAAAATGCAGAACTCAAATTAGAGAGAATGCCACAGCACAGGAAGTATGATCTCGAAAGCGCCACGTACTGGGTTTTTACACACAGCAATATAAGTGGACCGAAGTGAAGAGGAAGTTGGGCGATGGTTTGGTCACAGCGACTTCAGCACAAAAAATAGACCTGCCAAAAAAAGAGAGAGAGAGAGAGAGAGCTGACAGACATTTCACTCCACCAGTGCACTGGCTAATGCTGACATTGTGACAAGTCCTGCGAGGTGTGTTTGGCAATACTGCCAATGCCGGGTAGCAATACCAAAGGCCCATATCCTATATTTGTTGCTTGGTTCCAGATTTGTCCTGGAGGCCCCCAGTCAGATTGGGGAAGTGATGAATTCCATCAGAAGCTCATCTGATTTACCATCATTAAACACTGATTTACCAAACCAGGTGTTAGAGGAGAACTCTATTTAATATTAGACTCCATTAGGAGAACTTTGGAGATGTTCTAATGATGAACACGGTGATCGGAGAACCAGCATCACCACTTTCTGTAGGAATGTTATTATTAGTGTTTATTTTGAAATTAGTGTTTTACTCAGGAAAACAACACTGACTATCCAGATATGAAGATTTTTTTATTCTAATTTTCAAAGATGCTTAAAGCTTTTGTACTGTCTTATATGTAAACAAGCTCTGTTCTGATTGGCACTCCAGGCTGAGATCGAAATAGATACCTAATTGCACTTTCGGGCACTATTGCTACTCTGCACAGTAGACAGTCCTGTCAGTGCAACCCAAAAAGGACCTAAAAGACCAAAAAAAAACAAACACCCAAAGCCTTACACTTTTGCATGTTGCCAGTATATGTACATGTATGTTTGCAATCTCGAATTACTGCAATAATTTCCTTATATATGATACACACTGCTTTGCTTTTGAGTTGAGTGCAAAGATAACCTTCACACCAGGGTATTTGACATCTTCTCTAGTCCGTAGGGCTCCACCACTTGTTATACCCTAGCTGCTAACTGCTAGCTACACTATATTGTCATAAATATTAGGACACCTGTTTATTCAGCATTCAGCATTTAGAGATCAGGATGTTGGTGGATGATCAGCCCCCCATTTCATCCCCAACTCATCCCAACAGAAGTAGTGGATGGAGCACCAACCATCACTTCCACTGCTCCCCAGGGCTTTACAACCCTCTAGCCCACACTTAGCATTAGGCAGCATGGTGCCAATAGGTTCATGTGTCTCTACTCCAGAGGGTCCTGAATTGGCAGTACTTCCCTAAAGGGCCTAGACAGTAGGTGCAACTTAAAGTAGCTGAATGCATTCATTAAAAGGGGGTGTCCACAAACATTTGGATATTAAGTGTAGCTAGATATGTGTTGTTGTAGTTAGTTTATCAGTCTTTTACAGCTATCAGACTGCCAAACACAGCACACAAGCCCCTGACGCTTCCACCGAACTCTCGAAGGATTTCGAGAATTTTCGAAGATGTGCCCGTTGTTCAAGACCCGTTGTAGATGAATTTGGAGACAAAGCATTTGAAGATGTGTGAAATGTGGCATGCTGTGTTTGTGCAGTAATATTTCAAATTAGAAGAGGCTAGCACTGAGCTGTGGTTTATACACACAGACAGGAAACAGTGTTGTAATCATGCGGTTTCATATTAGAACAGTTTCTCTCTGTCGCTCATTCTTTCTCTTTCTGCCCTCTTTCTCTTCTTCTTTCTCTTACTGTTTCTCTCTCTGCGAGTCAGGCAAACACAAAAACGTCCAACTTCACCTCAGAACTGCGGACTGTAGCTACGAGGTTATCGGCTCACCTTCAGACTACTTTGCTCTGAATCCTAAATGGGCCTAAACGAAGTTCACAAACATTTCTGATAATATCTACGGAAAGTTTTCGCCCACAGACTCCATTCAAAGGGCATTCGAAAGCTCGCATTTTGGCGAATAATGCACCAGCTGAACCGCAAATGTAGCCAATATGCTAATCCACGCTGGCAGCCCCGTACTTCGACTTCCAGTCAGAAACGGAGGGATTTTCAACCTTGCTAAATTTCAGCTTGTGAACTTTTTTATTACACCACTGTTCTCCACAACAATCCTCCTCACAGTCGGAACAGTAACCAGCTTCTTCTAATCAACCCCACGGCTAATTTCTATGCGAATGAAATTATCTCATGATTAGCTTGTGGCCTGCTGATTGTTGCAGATTGGCTGGATCGTCTCTGAATCTTGTTTGTAGAACTAACCAATAGGGATAGTTTATTTTAAACGGATCCAGTATGGATATTAAATGCAGAATACAATGAAAAACTGGTATCATGTATATAGTTTTTAGTTTTCTCCATAGTTTGAACCCTGTAGCTGCTCTGTACACTGTGAAAGTAACTCTGGATGAATGGACCAATAGAAGTGCTCTAAATTACTTGGAGATACATGTTTTTCACTGGACAGCGTTTCCTTCATCGGTTCTGAAGGAAAATAATAAGCTTGTGTAGCTAAAGTATAGCTAAATATCAGGATATGTGTGGAGCAGGCTTATAATAATAATTTAGTTAGTGATTGTTGTTATTAATATTCGTAGTGATGTAGTAATTTACTATGGCTGTGACCAAAATGGCTCCCTGTTTACGCTTTAGGGCACTGCTAGGCCGGCCGGAGTGACCATATCGTCAAGTTGAATTCGTGTATGATTTTGAGGGTGCTACAGTCTCCCACAAGCACTCGCCAGGTGTCTCAAGCTTGAGGTATTAGTGCTAGCTGACTTGACACCTTGCTGTCCACGCTGTCTCGGGAGGCAGTGTAGTGATGAAGGTTTCTGTAACCGAATCACGACAGCAGCAGTACGCCCTGACGTTGACAAAATACCGACAGCTCACTGCTAGTGCTAGATATGAGCGTTTAGCAAAGTTTAGCAGAGTTTAGCAGAATTTACCAGAATTTTCACACAATAATATAGAATGGTAGATTGCTAAACTTCGTTCAGACATGTTTGGGTGTCTTCCTGCCTCAGAATCCCGTAGGCTTAGGTTTCAGACACTAGCCATCATTTCTAATGTACGGCGTAGCTCTCACTACATGAGGTTCCTGTATACCAAAATGCGATGTTCTGGCTCTTTGCGTTACGTAGAAAAGGACAGTAGAGCGAAAAGGATTGCTGAGACCAGTGCTGGCACATGTTGATGAGGAGGAAGAGTCAGAATCCGAGAGGCCGAGAGTTTCTACTGCTACTTAGTTTCATTCACAGCTTAGGTTTATTATTCTCCTGTTGTCAAGTTCTTAATAGTTGCCTTTTACTCTTAAGTATATCGAAAATTATATCTAAAGTACTTCAGTACTCAAGTACTGAAATAATTGCATACAAATAAAACCTCTAAATCGGGGGAAACTTTTTGCCCTGGGGAGCCCAAAAGCTGCCAAACATCAAAACAGCTAGCTAGCAATTCGTTAGACATACATTTTAGCCTGTGTACGTATGTTTTCTTAAAACACTCCAGGTATTTCCTTACATTTGAGACCGTACTACTTTGGTTTCAAATTAAAGATTGAATTTTCACACCAGTTTTGCCGACCTCTCCTTATTTACATATATGTGTTGTTGTAGCTGCTCTCAGTGACCAGGGTGTGCTTTCCAGAGTCACAGTGTGTCCATTTCACTTTATGACGGTATACTATAAGTGTTGTAATGGAAAATATGTATTTGTAAAATATGTATTTGTAACAATGCGTTCTGTGATCGGCTGAGGGAGTGGGGGTTTCCAGCAGGCCGAATTAACCGTCTTTGTGGGCTCCTTTTTAGTAGGCCTACTCTAAATATTGCTCACTTTCTCTTTGACTCTGAAAAAGCTGAGAATTTGGAGTCATTGTGACGTGTTAAAAGGGACAAATTCATAGCAAAAGGGGTCAAAAATGGCAATGTGGTTGGAGGAGTAAATGACTGTGTTCGTTATTGTGCTGTAATCAACCAAAATATCTGCAAGTTCATTTTCCGAAGGTAGCTGTAAGGTAACCCCCAATAATTCATATTTGGCAATATTTACCATATGTATTTATTTATACACATGTATTTACACACATACAGTACATTATGGAGAGTTACAGAGGCAAGGCCTTCGTCTCTTCTCATTCGGACAAAAAGAAGGGCTATGAATCATTTTTTGACTGAGGTAAGAAAACAAGCTCATGAGATTCATGAGAAATGCTTGAATGTTCGACGTGGTTGAAAGAATGGAACAGACTTGTTGCAAAACGTCTGGTTGTACAACACCAGAATCACCACAATGCTTTTCACAGCATTTGTCTTTGCTGCTTGTGGTTTCGCTGAAGGCACTTGTGGGTATCTGCTGCATCCGTAAAGTGGAGCAGAATGTCAGTCATATTCGTGCCATTTAAAACAGACAGTACTGTGTGTATTTTTATCAGTCTCAGGATTCTTAAGGCTTTGCAGGTACTTGGCTTACATACATGACCACATACGATGGCCTGTAACTGAACGCCGATCCTTCATATGTGTGTGTGGTGCTCTTTTTTAGTGTCAGACCCTCGTGGAGAGGTGAGCGGGGCGGAGGAGCAGATAGATGTGTGTGAGGAGACTACTGAAGACAGTTCGCCAAACCAGGTAAGAACTGACCTACCGAATGTGAGTTTGAGACCACCACTTTGCCCACCAATTGACCTCCAATTCCTCAAACCACTGCTCTGGCTCTTCCAGCCCTGAGTCATTTCCAGCCTGGATCATTCTGCTGAACAGTTTGTGTAAAAGTGTTTGGGAAGTGTTATTGCGTTAACTGCATTACAGCAAATATGTGAAGTTCTGCCTCAGCAGATCTTCACATGTATTCACATGAAATGAGTCAGGTTGTTTTTTTTTTTCCTCATTCGATTCTCGTCCTGCGTAAAAGACGAGTTTTACAGTGAAGTGTTCAGAAAACAACACTTCCAGTAGATTAACACTCATCACCTAGTCTTAGAATGATTACTCCTCTGCATGATACGTTGAGTTTCAGTGGGCCCGCTCTGGCTCGTTTAGAGGCCCATGTGTCCTTTTTTTTTACTGCCTATATTTTATCTGACCAAAAACAGCTGGTACTGATTTTATACACCCATATTTCAACCTTTTTTTAATTCCTTAAAATTATAAACTGGCAGTTTTTGGTGTCCTGCATTTACAGCGTGAGTAAACACTAAATAACTGCTTGTCTGCAAACATTTACAGACATAACAGAGGTGTGTTCTAGACTACTTGTTGTACTGGGACACAGAGAATGTAGAGGGGCATAGCTGTACCCCTCTGCTTGCCTAATAATATTACTAGTTTTTACTAATTGTAGTAATAATAATAATACTTGATAATAATGTTATTATTATTATTATTATTATTATTAAATTAATAATCTTACTGTCACACATATGCATGAAATATTTTCTCTATGACATAAAACTAAATATGATCTATAGCTAGAAGTTCAATTCCACCCTTTACTAGCTAGCATAAATAAAGCCTATGCTAAAGTAGCTAATGCTAACGTAGTTTAATGAATGCCTTGGCTTCAGTGGTCTAATAGGTATGTTAATAGGTTAGTAGGTTATACGGGAAGAAGTGGCCTTAACCAAAACACACAGCAGAGCTGTCGTCACATTTGTCTGTTGCATGGCTCGCTATCCTTTAATAATCAATTAATTCATTAATCCGTTCAAAAAAACATAACTTTTGGAATGACACTGGGGCATTGTGGGAAATGTAGGGCCTGTGTCCTTGGCTTCAGTGGTCTAATAGGTATGTTTGGTAGGTTATACGGTTAGAAGTGGCCTTAACCAAAACACATAGCTATCCTTTAATTATCAATTTATTAAATAAATCCGCTCCAAAAAAAAAAAGAAGAACTTTTGGAATGACGCTGGGGCATTATGGGAAATGTAGGGCCTGTGTCCTGTAGTTCTGCTCAGCAATTCGGGATACAATTGGCTTTACAGTCGTAATTGTGGGTAATACTAGCTGGGCACAACAACACGCAGCACCTGGGTCTAATGACGCCCCTGGCCATTTTATGCTGGTAAATTGCCCTGGCTAGTGCGCCCCCTAGAGGTTAAAAAATTCAGATCTGCCGCATCAGTGACAGAAAACCCTCTGGTTGCCTGGTTGCCCTTTTCCATCCTTCATTCCCACGTCTCACTAAGAATGGCCTCCGCTTGTTATTGACCCCCTAATGTGAGACCTGCTGATACCTTGGGTGGATTTTTAGGCTTTTAAATATATGTGAGCTCTGTTCTGATTGGCTACCCTATTTTTAGAAAGCAGCTGATGCTTAAAAGAAAACGTCAGTATCCGAGGGCGGTGCTAAACTGCTACAGTATATAGGGAATATGTAATATACAGGTAAAAGCAGTGGCTTTGGTGACATCACTGAAGCTTCAGTGTAAAAAAGGTCAGGGCTAAGCTGCTGTCTACATGGATATGTGTAAATGTGTCGGTTCAGATAAACAATGGCTGTTTCTCCACACATGAAGGTCAAATGTGTGACCTTTGTTATGGAACTGTTTACGTACGTATTTATTTCCCCATGATACAGGCTCTTTAAAACTGTGGTCCAAAGCCTGGGTGTTTGTGGGAGAATTTGTGATATCGTAATGCATGGACACTGCTCCATCTGTCATCATTCCTTTTATGGGAACGCCCACCTGAAGCTAGAGGGACATTTTCTCATAATGATATATACATAATGATCAGAGATGGTGTTGCTAAGAGCTCAAAGTTGCAATTTGAACATCATGTGGTTTCAAAGGCAAAAGCATGGCCTTCCGATCGCGTCTCCATCAACTTTCACTCTGAGGGTGCAATTGACACGTCCACGGGCTGCGACCCACGCATGCTTGCGCAATGTGAATGGGGTGGAAATTTAGAGATGCTGCTTACGGCAAAGTCTGTCATGTCAGCTGGTATATGGTCTGTTTTTAGTCGCGGTTTCGAAGAGGGGCGGTGGAAGGGGGGGGGTTGTTGGGGGGCTGCAGTCGGACAACGAGCTCTTTCCTGTTTGAAACCTGAATGTAACATTCAACAGCTTTGTGGTCTAAATATAAATGAAATACTCACGCTGAACATCAGCCAAAAGGCAGAGGAATGAGCTGCTGCAGCAGGTTTACACTGGTAAACAATAAAGCAATAAAGGCTTTTTGCCCTATTATATCAAATGTAGACAGTTGCCCAAGCCATGTTTGGCATGTGAAGTTTGCTTTTTCAAGTTAAATTGAGGAAATTGAGGCCAAGTTAACTTGAGCAAACTGCTTATAGGTACGCCAATTCTGTCCATTTGACTTATAATGGAGTAATAAGCTGCTGAGGATAATAGATAACGATCCGGTGTTGAACCCTTGTAGTTGAATCTTCGCCTCTTTACTTGGCTCCAAGATAATAGGATTCCAAGAAAAGCTCAAAAGTGCAATCTTCCCCGAAACTGGTGTTCAGAGTTGTCAATTTCACAGGAAGTGTTTGTGCAGATGGCAGTCTCTTAACTTTGTGTCTCTGTGGGTGAAATTTCAGTGAAGATGAGTCAACTCTGGTCAGGGAACCATACCATACACAGAGACAAAGATATGCTTGAGGTCTTGGCTGATAGAAATAGCTAACTTCTTGATGATGTAGGCCTGCGAGATAGGGTATGGTTCGATAGTTTGACTCATTTAGGGTTACCCCTTTGCGGCCTACATCTGCAATATTATTCCCTTCACAGAATAGAGAAGAGATTGAGGCTTTGGCTTCGTTATTACTCATTCCAGTACACAGAAAACAGGGGCCCACATCTTCAATATTACTCAGTAGCACCAGCAGGGACCTAAATGCTCAATATTAGTCATTCAGAAGCCCGCTTCTGGGAAGCAGTTAGCACGCTGAGGAACTCAATTCAGCCTGAAACCCTGTGACTGAACTGTGTGCATCACATACATGAAGCCCCGATGTAACCACTGCCGACGTCAGATGGAAAGTCGAGGGTTTACTGTACACCTAGGCTGAGGACTGGCCTTCTTTAATCTGATTCCTCAAACTGATGCAATGCAGAGTCATTTTTGTAGAGATATTGTCAGCGTACTTTTTGAAACTGAAATATGGCCCTGATGAGGATCTAGGTGAAGGCCACAAACAAACAAACAAACAATCAAATAAACAAACCCACAAACATACTGTGCCAACAGATCAGGCAGTGTGGTGCCTGAAAGTCACCACGATCATCATTGAATTAGCATTAATTAGCGCCCCTCTGATGTGGGGAGGCAGAAATTCCTTCAGTGAATCATTAAATTCAGTAAAACAAATGAGAATTTGCTATGAGAACCAGTACCAGTAATCAAATCCCTCATTCAATTTCGATAATCATTCACGGGGTATTTTTCTTCTGACTGGTAGAAATGGGCTGCCACATAGGAATGGACTTTCCAGCCCCTGAAAGACAGAAATGGCCAGGGTAGCATTTTATGCTAAAGCTTTGCTAAACAGAACTGCAGTGAAGATCAACCTGGGTTCAGCAAATCAGTCACTTAAGCAACAAATCCATGAACATCATTTCCCCCCTTACCTAACATGTACTCGAGCGAGGCTGGACATGATTGGTGTCTGAAGTAAAGCTAGTTTTGCACTGGAGCTACGAGGCTTATAGCAGAGTTAATAATAATTCTTAATAATCTGATAACTGCAGAAAATCAGATTTTGTCAGTAATCCAATCAACATGTTTGGGTGATCAGATAATGGGGAAACTCCAGGTTTACATGAGTCAGGCATGAATCTAACATTTTTAGGCCTTTATCTCTGATGCAAATCGGAGGATGCTGTTTACATGACTGCTCAAATAATCAGATATCCACAGAAATCTGGTTATAATCTGATTTTTGAGTGCATGTGAACGCACTCACTGTTTTCCACCGTGTGTATAGATAGATCTGCAGGGCTTTAGTCAGCAATGAGGGCTTTTTTATCATTGGATTTGTTACGAAATTAGGAACAAATAATCTTCCATGTCGACCGCAGTTCTTCTCTCACTTCGTGAAAATGGTGTAGACTGGTAAAGTGTGTGATTGATCCTATGACAGTTGGTATGTTTTCTGCTAGGCTGGTGCTTTTCGTTTCCTGCTTGTGGCCTGGGCTTCACTGGGCTGCTTTGTCCTGCCTGTGTTTACCTAGTTGGCCTCCGGGACGCTTGCCCGCCGGCAGCATTGCTGTACATTACGTTCGATCATCCCCTTTGTACCGGCGAACGTCCAACGGTGTCTGGATTTAAGAGTGACTTCGGTTAGCCATTAGCCTTGAGACGTAAACAAATGGTTCAATGTAGAGCAGCCAGTTTCTGTGCTGTGGTGGTGACGGGAACCAGGGGTCAAGTGTCTTGCGAGGTTGTATGTGTAATATTGATGATGGATAAACTATGGTAAATCATAGGTTTTCTATGGGGACTACTATTTGTGCCGCTCCACTATGAATATTGATACACACAAAACATAAAACATCTTCTCTCAGATCAAACATTCTTGGACATTTTTCAGACATCATGTATATTCATGACTGTTTAATGACTTTCTATGGTGAGACCACCATTCTCTTCAGACCACTGTATGAACCACTCTGACTGTAGAGTTTCTACACTCCTAAAACTGAAGGCACTACAATAGGTTCTTTGAGCAATGCCATAGAAGAACCACTTCTGGCTCCATAAAGAACAATAAATGTTTGTAGAAATACTTTAAATGGGTTCTTTGGATCTTTAAAAGGATCTTCACACTCTCAGTTAAAATCTTTATTAAAAACATACCTCTTTATGGATCCAAAAGTGGTTCTTTTGTGGCATCAGTCAAAGAACCGTATGTAGTGTCTTTATCTTCAAGTGCTCTATATTGTGAAGACATATAGAGCCATCTTCAAGAGGTGCCATGCTAAAGAACCATTAGTGCATTAGTGCAATGGTTCTTTAGGTTGTCCTGGTTCTACACTATATGGACAAAAGTTTTGGGACACCTGCTCATTCATAGTTTCTTCCGAAATCAAGAGTATTAAAAGTGAGTTTGTCCTGCTGATGTTGGATGATCATCACCCCATCTTATCATTCCCAACTCCCCAACTCATCCCAAAAGTATTGGATGGAGCAACATCCATCATTTTCAACACAGTTCCACTGCTCCACAGCTCAATGGGGGGTATATATGTTAGGTGTGCCTAACATTAGCTGTGTGGGTGTGCATTTGCATATCTCTGTCAGCAATAAGTGCAACTTATTATACAACGTAGCTGAATGCATTCATTAGAAGGGGTGTCCACAAATATTTGGACATGTGGTGTATATACAGTCCCCTCAATGTTGTTCTACACTAAATACGTTTTGTTCCCACCAAAGACCATCTGTATCCTAATGGGTTTAATTATGCCTGGAAACAGCCGTAACCTCACTACCTAAGCCTAAAACCTGGTTTATTAAAGTAATTCATCTTTAGTTACAACAATATTTAATATAGAAATTAATGTATTCATTTTAATTGCTTAGGGGGTTTTCCTACTAAGCAATGTAGTGAATAAACGGTATGCTGGACTATTTTCCAGCCACAGGCCTCAAATCCATTGTAACTATTATGTATATAACAAATAACAGCCGCCAGCCCTTGTAAAGC
The DNA here is from genome assembly GCF_030463535.1 of Salminus brasiliensis. Classification (NCBI taxonomy): domain Eukaryota; kingdom Metazoa; phylum Chordata; class Actinopteri; order Characiformes; family Bryconidae; genus Salminus; species Salminus brasiliensis. The sequence goes on along the minus strand of NC_132883.1, from coordinate 41,920,719 downwards.
CCCTTTAGCAGGCCAAAAAAACAGCTACTGTACTGTGCTGCCAACCAAAACCCCATTCACGTCTCACTTCTAGATTCTTTTGTAAAATGCAGAGAGCGTTGAACAGGCCATGTATGGCTCTTACAGTAAGCGTCTCCTGTTTGTGACGCTGTGCACCGGTGCATTCCTGCTGAGGCTGAGAGTGCAGCTCTGTGCAGTGACTCCTGTGTGAAACCCCCAGCAGCCTTTCCGTTTCCCTTCAGACAGGATGGCTGGTTACTTATTGAAAGTGGTGGTAAAAACCTGCCGTGTTTTCGTTTTCTCACTCTTACTATGACTGGGCCCGGAAGGAGGAGGCACGAACCCGTATTCACCTGTAATTTGATATGAGGTGATGAGAAAGTGAAGCAGGTAGCTGCTGCTGCTGCTGCTGTTGTTTTTGTTGTTGTTGCTGTTGTTTGAATCAGACTGTTTACATGAAAGTGAAATTTAACAGCCACTCAAAGCACAAAATAGACATTTTTTATAGTCATTTAAGGGAACAGCCATAAAACATCATCGTTGTTTGGTTTGAATCCCGGGTCATGCTGCTTGCCATCAGCAGCCGGAGTCAGAGAGGGCACAGTCAGCCTTGCTCTCTCAGGGGTGGGCTGATGACAGTTCCTTCCCAAATCACTACTAGTGTGATGTTGGTCAGCACAGGCTGATATAAAACCCCATAAACCCCATATATTGTATTGTATCCATGGCAGAAACATACTTAGGTCCCACAGTTATTGCAGGCGATAGCAAAAGCATGGTCTAATTTAATCTGAGGTGAAGAAGTGAAGAATCAGTCTTGCCAGTATAGAATGTAAATGTACGTCATTTTATTATGAACAATCTAATTATCAAATTATTATGTTACTATAATTATGCAATAACTGGGTTATGTTCACTTCGCATCCAGCCTGAAGTACATTTTCACTGAACCTTTAACCTAACCTAATAGTGAATCCTCTGGTCATTTCAGTCCATTAGGGAGATGGAGAACCCAGAACAAACCAACAGCAGTGCGGAGGAGTCCCGGAGTGGCCAGCCAGAAAGTGAGGATAGAGCCTTCGTGATCAATTTGTACCGTTTTATGAAGGACAGAGGCACGCCCATCGAGAGGATACCTCACCTAGGCTTTAAACAGAGTGAGTACAGTCAGGTGTGAGGTTCATCATCAAACAAAGCAGTCAGACAAACCCAATAGCAAAATGAAATACCTGAATTTAATCAAAACCACAAAAACATAATTACATTATTAAAAATGATACCTCCATATTACAGATATATTTTGGCTGATCACACAATAATGTGATGAGTCATTGACATACGAATGCATATATGCATATGTTTCAATGAATTATGAATGAATGGGGAGGTATTACTATATATATATATATATATATATATATATATATATATATATATATATATATATTTATATATATACTTTATAATTCTATATATTTATAATATAATATAATATATATATATAATATTATATATATATATATATATATATATATATATATATATATATATATATATATTATTATATTATAAATATTTATAATATAATGTAGTGTATAATATATATAGTGTTATTTTTGTATGTTAGTTAATTTTGATCAGTCAACTGATTTCTTTACTTTCATTTAATATTTCTAAATATTTCTTAGATTCTACATCTAAAACATGCAAAATTGCACAACATTGAATTAGAAGCATTTCAAACATGTACCTGCAACAATGTTTTAAAAGATTTTGGGAACATTTAAAAAAAACTTTTAAAACTTACTATTATTACTTATTATTTCTGTTCTGCAAAGTTTACAAATTGCACACACGCATAAACCAGATAACTCTCGTTTCTTTATTGTGAGACAATACGAAGCAGAAATGAAAAATCTTCATGTAATAACATATAATAACTGATTCAATAAAAGGTTTAGTATGACTCGACTCATTAGTGATATTATTTCAGAAATATGTATATAAAATAGGTGTTGTCGTTAACAATAGGCTTGACAGTAGAATGCCACTAGCAATAGAATTCCACATTAAAAGGTTCAGCAGTCTTTCTGTTTCTGAAGATATCTGCTGGTGAACTGGTTTTATGGCAGCTCTCAAGTAATCCCCAGTCTTTCCATTTGTTAGTAAATCCTCCACTGAAATTCAAGCAATCGATATTAGAACAAATAGTCATGGACTGGCCTCCAACACTGAGAGAGCTGAACTGTTGAACGCTCATTTTGACATTTAGGCTTTCTGTCTTTTATAGTCAATCTGTGGAAAATCTTCAAAGCTGTGGAGACGCTGGGAGGCTATGACTCGGTAAGTTCACACACACACACACACATACACACACACACACATACACATATACAATCTCAGATAAGCCCTCCGACCTAAACTATTATTTCTTCAGCAAAATAATAAAAGTTATACATCCAGTGTCCATCAGCACAGGGCCTTCTGGTATAGGATGAAATTCTGAAGCTCCAATGTGAGAAGTGTGGGCAACTGTAAAGCAGATGTACCAGTCCATCCAGATGTTACCTAAGTACCTAAGGACCTTAACGGAAGTAGTTACTACTAGCCACTTCCGTAGCTGCTATGCCTCTATGCACCATTCAAGCGCAATGCGGTGGTCCTCACATAACGTCTATTCACATGTTGGGCGATAGCATCACACCTTCAGCTGCGGTGGTGCTGAGAAGGAGGTCACAGCCATAGCTTAGACGTCTCTCAGTGGAAAGTTAAGCTGGCTCAAGTTTCATCCCGAGTTCACTTGAAAGCAGTGGCTGTTATAACCACAATGAGAGCAGATAGGGGTCCAGCTTCGCCTTCAGCCAGCCAGCCAGCCCAAAGCTGCAGACCTCCTACCCCACCCCCAACTCTGCTTTGTTGTCCAACACCCAGATGTTTCCATTCACTCTGTGTCCTTGCAGCTAAAGTTGCATATATATATATATATATATATATATATATATATATATATATATATATATATATATGTGTGTGTGTGTGTGTTTTGTGTGTGTGGTTAGAGTGAGTGAGTCTGACAGTAGCCACCTGTATGTAAGAATTTGACCAGTAAGAGTTTGGTATAATAAAAAAAAATGACGGTTTATGTAAAAGTTTGGTTCAGAAAACCTGGTTAAAGTGTAATATTCTGACTGTAGAGAGAGAGGAAGATCAAGGACGTGAACATGATTTGGTGTAATAACGATAATTATATCACAAAAACATGTAAAGTAATGAGTTGATACATAACCTCAGTGCCTTTGTTCCAAATTCTAGGGCAGAACAGACACTATGAATACACTAGACACTAGAATGGACACTACAGAACCAGGAGTTGGGAGATTATTGAGTTAGGAGAGCGCTTCACACATTTATTATGAATCAGTTTAGAGAATTTAGGATCAAAAAGCTGACTTTGAGAAAATCAGCCTCAGAACTGCATTACCTGATACGATATACAAAACACTAAGTGGTACAATAGCACAATAGCAGCTAATTCACTTTTGTGTAATAATAAATATTATAAAATAGTTTATGCAAATCAACCAAATACAACAAAAATATATTTCTATTTTAATTTTGAAATGTTACAATATTACTGTTATTTCTGTAAATGAAGTCATGTTATAGATTAAATGTATCAAAAAAAAGAACAAAATAATAAATGATTTTACAACATTTTTCATTATTAAATGAAATTAAATAAAACAATTGATGGAATTGTCAATTCTGACAAAATACCATAAATATAAATATAACATAAAAAGACAATAAAGACTGAAATATTATTAAAAAACACCTTTAGAAAGAGCAAGTAAATTTAAATAAAAGTCTAAGATACAAGTTCATACAATTTCCCCAGTGGCCAAACGATATGAATCCTGCCTGGTTCTACAGACCAGTGATGGCAAACTGTATATACATTTATACAGTTTATATATATATATATATATATATATATATATATATATATATATATATATAGGTCATTCCTGAATTGATTTCGCATCTCCCAGATAAACCTATTGTTATATTTATCTTTATTGAATCAGTTTGGAATAATAATACTAATTACATTAAATTGTCGCTATTAATAATGCTAGGTGTTTACTCTAGGCACCATGTATACACAAAATATTAACTAAATGACTTCTAGCCTAAACATTATTTACTGCCTAATTTATTTAGGGGTTTTTTTTGTACCAACTATAATTACAGTTATAAAGTCGATTGCAAAGATCATCTAATTTCTGTAGAATATGTAAATTCAGTAACTAAAAATGTATGATAATTGATGTATGTCCCAATGTTCTGGCCAACTCTGTAATCTCTGATTTAAAACTGCAAAAATTATTATTTTTTTTTTTTAAAACAACGTGACCCAGTGATGTGTGGAAGGCAGTGAGAAATGTTAGACGTCTCTCATCGTTTTGTATAAAATGTTGAGGCTAAATCAACAGTATCTTCATCATTGGTCAAATCTTTTAGTGTAAAATTTGATTGAATCCCCGTTCAAATTTTAATAAACGATAACTTGTTGAAAATCCACGACATTGAGTTTTTCAACGTGACGTGTGGAATCTGGTTTGAGGTCAGCACATGGAATCAAGGCACACAACGGTGGAAAACGTCAACTCTGTTAGTGGTTTTTAATGGTTTTGACAGTTTGCAGATAACAGAGTCGACTAATGAGTCAAATCTTTCCATCCTTGAAATGTACCCGCAATCCTAGAATGGGCCTTATTCATATATACACACGTCATATACACACACACATACATTTAGAGCATTTTGCTGACGCTCTTATCCAATGCAACTTACATTTCAATCATGTTCCACTATCAGGCAGGAGAATGTGGAGTTAAGAGTCTTGCCCATGGACTCTCATTGGTGCAGGGTGGTGGGCTTGTCTAGCCAGGAAATCAAACCTTAGTCTGCTACTGCTGCTGGAAGGGGGTGTTACACACTACTCTACACCAACCACTAAAACCAACCTATATAACCAATAAAAACGTAATATATGGGATACAGAGTGAACGGATTTGCCCTTTAAGGTACCCAATTAGGAGCGTAAAAGAGTCAGTGTGTATCTTTCAGGGTACAACAAGGGCTTCTGGAAGGTATGAGTAATGGGGGTTCACATACATTAACTATATGAATTACTAATGTGCAACAAGTACATCAAATCCCCAACCCCCCCATTCCCCCCACCCCCCAAAGTACCTTACAGTAATCTTATGTATCAAATAACATTAGCATTAGTGATGCTACTGAAAGACCATTATCTGGCGAGGAAAATACTCAGAGTCTGAGAAAACCTTTGAAACTCAGGGTGACTAATTGTGGCGATTCTGTAGTGGTGCGCTATGAGTAATGGGGGTTTGAGCTGGGAAGGCCAATCACGCAATAATTCGGCAGGCCTAGATCACAGATCGGTTACTTACTAATACCAGTAGCAGTGAGAAAAGTGGAGTAAAAACTAAACAGCTCTGATTATATCTGCCACTGTTTTCTCTAGAGATTGACAGGCGTTGCAGCGAAACACTTTTACTTGAGATCTGACACAATAACTGTCCAAATGTTTGTGGACACCCCTTCTAATGAATGCACACAGCTACGTTAAGTTGCACCCATGCAAATGCCACTGGCACCATGCTGCCTAATGCCAGCCGTGGGCTAGTAGAGGGGTATAAAGTGCCCCCCCCCCCCCCCCCCCCCAACAGCATTGAGCTGTGGAGCAGTGGAGGAACTGTGTCCTCAGGAATGATGAAGGTGGTCCTTCATCCAGTATGTTTGGGATGAGTTGGGGAGTTGGCGATCATGCTCCAAAATCTAATTTTTTTTTTAATACAGGTGTCCCAATACTTTTGATTTAAGGTACATGTGTGTTGTCAGGTGACGGCTCGACGGCTGTGGAAGAATGTGTACGATGAGTTGGGTGGGAGTCCAGGCAGCACCAGCGCAGCCACCTGCACCCGAAGACACTATGAGAGGTGAGCTCAACCTTAGCATAGCTGCTAATGGGCTAGCCTTACTCATATCACTCCACCACACAGAGGCAGCCAAAAAAAGTCTTGGTATTAATGGTATTAATGAGCCTACAGAAATGATCAGCTCTCTGCTGCCATCTACTGACAGTGTAGGTTTTACAGCAGTGCTCATACTAGTGTCCTGTTCATTTAGGGGGTTTGGTAGGATGGCCTTACTGTTTGCATGCAGCTTTTATAGCCTTGGTTATCAGCCCAGATCTCCTCCTATAGCACTGATAGTACATTCTACACTGAGAGACTCTTTGGTCATGTTGTGCCTCCCTGTTTTTGCTCAACAGGTTGGTTTTGCCCTTCGAAAGGCATCGGAAGGGCGAGGAGGATAAGCCCCTTCCACCTTCAAAGCCCCGTAAACAGTACAAGAGGAGCGACGAGAGCAAGAGCAGCAAGGCCGAGGGCAAGAAAAGGCGGAGAACAGCGGAGAGAGATGACCTGGAGGTAAAACATGAGTGTCTCAAATCAGCATTAATGTGAAGTGAAGGATTATCAGGCCTAGTAAAACCTGGAATCCTGAATACTGTTCAGTCAAAGCTTTTTTTACACCTTAAAGGCACAGTTTGATTAAAAATCAAGTTCATACAATCTATCTCTGACCCCAGATGCAGTCGTTCAGCCAAGATGTATTTGGCATTTAAAGTTTGTATCTTTACTCTAGAAGAGCAGATGCTAGGCTAACACTGCTAACACACACTGCACTGGGGCTGTCACCAATCTCATCTCTGTAAATGCAACCCAAAATCTTTATTTATTTGCTTCAAAGATTTGCTGAAAAGCTTCGTCAACAAGATGAGAGAAGCACTTCTTAATAAAATGCATGGAGGTGTAATGTAAGAGAAAAAACAAGTGAGAATGTAAGTGAGAGAAATTGAGGGACAATGTAAGAGAGAGAGAATGTGCAAGGGACAATGTAAGAAATAGAGAAAGCGAGGGACAATGTAAGAAATAGAGAAAGCGAGGGACAATGTAAGAAATAGAGAAAGCGAGGGACAATGTAAGAAATAGAATGCAAGTGAGAATGCACAAGAGACTGTTAGAGAGAATGTAAGAGTGAGCAAGCGAGGGACAATGTAAGAGAGAGGGAAAGCGAGGGACAATCTAAGAAATAGAAAGCGAGGGACAATGTAAGAAATAGAAAGCGAGGGACAATGTAAGAAATAGAGAAAGCGAGGGACAATGTAAGAAATAGAATGCAAGTGAGAATGCACAAGAGACTGTTAGAGAGAATGTAAGAGTGAGCAAGCGAGGGACAATGTAAGAGAGAGGGAAAGCGAGGGACAATCTAAGAAATAGAAAGCGAGGGACAATGCAAGAGAGAGGAAGCGAGGGACAGTGTAAGAAATAGAGAAAGCGAGGGACAATGTGAGAGATAGAAAGTGATAGACAATGTAAGAGATAGAAAGTGAGGGACAATGTAAAAAAGAGAATGCGAGTGAGAATGCACAAGAGACTGTAAGAGAGTATGTAAGAGTGAGCAAGCGAGGGACAATGTAAGATAGAAAGCAGGGGACAATGTAAGAAAGAGAAAACGAAGGATAATGTAAGAGACAGAAAACGAGGGACAATGTAAGAGACAGAAAGTGATACACAATATAAAACAGAAAGCGGGGGACAATGTAAGAGAGAGAAAGCAAGGGACAATACAAGAGATAGTAAGCGAGAGACAATGTAAAAAAGAGAATGTGAGGGAGAATGCATAAGAGACTGTAAGAGTGAGCAAGCGAGGGACAATGTAAGAGAGAGAAAGCGAGGGACAATGTAAGACAGAAAGCGGGGGACAATGTAAGAGAGAGAAAGCGAGGGACAATGTAAGAGAGAGGGAAAGCGAGGGACAATCTAAGAAATAGAAAGCGAGGGACAATGCAAGAGAGAGGAAGCGAGGGACAATGTAAGACAGAAAGCGGGGGACAATGTAAGAGAGAGAAAGCGAGGGACAATGTAAGACAGAAAGCGGGGGACAATGTAAGAGAGAGAAAGCGAGGGACAATGTAAGACAGAAAGCGGGGGACAATGTAAGAGAGAGAAAGCGAGGGACAATGTAAGACAGAAAGCGGGGGACAATGTAAGAGAGAGAAAGCAAGGGACAATGTAAGAGAGAGAAAGCGAGGGACAATGTAAGACAGAAAGCGGGGGACAATGTAAGAGAGAGAAAGCGAGGGACAATGTAAGAGAGAGAATGCTAGTGAGAATGCACTAGAGAATGTAAGAGTGAGCAAGCAAGGGACAATGTAAGACAGAAAGCAAGGGACAATGCAAGGGACAATGTTAGAGAGAGAAAACGAGGGACCATGTAAGAGTGAGAAAGCAAGAGAATGTAAGAAAGAAAAAAACCTGGACTAAATGGTAACGCTTGCGATGGCCTGTGTGTTCTGTCCAGCAGAAGCTCAGAGCAGATCACCACTGCGAGAGAGGAGTGTGCTCTCACCCCAGTCCGTGGCCCATGTCTTCAGAGCATCAAGAAAGTGACAGGCTTGCCCAGGGTATACTACCGGACAGCTGCCCCAGGGACAAGCCCCTGCTCCAGCCCCTGAGCCCCGCCCTGGTCATTTCCCCTCTGGAGAAGAAGAAGCGTTTGGCACAGGCCAGCCTGAGTGTGGCAACTTCTGCTGCCCTGGAAGAAGGCAGTGAGCATGAGAGACCCTCAGTGATCCAGCTATCCCACTCGTCCTCCTCTTCCCAGTCTCCAGCCCGCATTAGACATGCCTCTGATGGTTCGCCCCTTCCCCTGTCTTCTCCTTCCGCCTCTCTCTCCCGCAGCCCCTCACCCTACTCTGTCTCCTCCGAGGACTGCGTGGCTGTCTCGACTCGGAGGAGGACACCAGCTCCTGAAGTGGAGAAGCAGCCGAAGCCGGCGCAATTCGGCACTCCGCCCAACCCAGAGCCCGGCATCTTGCGGGTTTGCAAACCGGTAAGCCGCTACCTCTGCCCCAAAGAACTTGCCATTATGCCCCGCCCACATTACCAAGACTTTCTGCAGTGCACTCCTACACACCCAGACAAAACCCAGAGGAGCTTGCCAGCTTGGGCCATGGAGGCCAAGGTGGGATTGAGGCACTCTGCCATCCGGATACCTGTACCCGCCTCCCTTGGCTCAAGCTGCTGGGTGCCCTCCGCTTCCAGCTTCAGTAAGGTCGTGCCCCGGAGGCCCATATCACTACAGCCATCGTACAAACCGCACCATCACCAGCCCCATCCCAAAAGGCCCAGCAGTGCCGAGGCCTTCGTCAAGAAGATCCCCTTTGCGGACAGAAAGGACAAAGCTAAGATGATGATGCCCAAGCCCCTGTCCACTCAACAGTACCTTCTTCACTCACAGGCTAGCTTGCCTGTACCTTACCTGCTCCCGGCCTTCGACCGGACCAGAGTAGAGGCAGTGGAACAGTTGAAAACCATGCAGCCCTTCCTCCTCCCTGCTCATCTCGCCATCCCTCCATCCCAAACCCATCCCACACATCCTCTACCCGTGGGATCCTCCTTCCCTGGACCTTACGAGGCACCCTTGCGCTCATATCCTTATCCACTGCCCCTCTGGCCTCCACCTGCTGGCTACAGCATGGGAAGCTTGCAGCCATATTAATTCTGACCTGACGTTAAAAATGAGGAGACAAGGAAATGTGGCGCCTGTTTACGGATGAAGTCCCTCTCTTCTACATAATGAGCCGATCAGATTGCTGGTTATGCATCGAGCACAATGTGGAGACCTGCACAAGCACAATAGACAGAACACGCCGAAAAATCGCATTCTTTTGGGCATTATTGAGCCGAACGCCACAAAGTACTCATGAGGTTTCGAATATGGTTTTGTCTTCAGTTCCCAGTATTTTGTTCTCTTCCCGTTCACAGATATAGAAGCCTGGTCTCATATGGCTGGAAATAACTGCCCAGCGGGGCAAACAGACTTACATAAGGACTTTGCCTGCTCCTAATCTCCTGACCAGGACTGTTTCTGATGGTTGTACTATGATGCCCTCGATCAGTTCAATGATGTAGCCAATGATGTAGACTGTGTGTGTGTGTGTGTGTCTTTATATGTTTTTTAAAAAAGATGGAAAAAAAAGGCCTTGAGGCCTTATGTTGTTTACGGAGCACCTGAGTTCATTGGGATTTAGGATAAGATATTGCTCGAGCGTCGCTGAGCCTTTGCGTACAAACCTCTACTTGTCTTGGATCTCGAATGGTACAAAACCCATAAAAGGTTTATTATTAATATTGATTGCAGTCTCCATGCCTGTAAAGATGAAGCAAACAATGACCAAGAAACATCCTAAAAATGCAGAATGTCATCACTGGACCAAAGGAAATCCAAAATGACTAACTAGTATTACTTTAGTAGTAATAAGTAAATGGAACTATTTTGGAATTATGAGTTACAATTTTAACTTAAAAAAAAAACTATCTGTTTTTGCTGGTGTCCTGCTTGCCAAGACTTTCTTTACAACCTGATTCATGTGGTATTTCTAGTTAGTAAAACTAAAATGTGGTAAAAACTGAAACCGCTTTTGCGTACTAAGGACCAAAACCAAACGAAACTTGAGCGCAGTTTTGCTAGTGCGGACCACGCCCTGAGAAGTCCGGGACCCTCTGTTGGTGTAGTGAGTGATGGTCAAAAAGAAGGAGAAGGGGTGGAGGTGAAGTTTAGTCAACATAGAGTTGAACTGAGAATCTGGGGTGTGTAATTAATTTATATATGATCTACCAGGAGGGGGCAGTTCTCACAAAAATGTCAGTCATAACTCCATTAAGTAGAAACTGGATTTAAGAAGTGGACTCATTGAAGAAACTACTCCAGTAACTCAATCCATTACTTGGCTAAACGTCACTGTTTAAAGAATCTGCCAGCAAGTTTGTTATTTTTTTTTTTGTAAAAATTTGTAAACTTGGATAAAATATTTTATTTTCTAAATAAATTTGATATAAAATGAATCACTGGTGTTTGCTGTCTGCATGCTTCCCTACACCCATTTAGAACAGTGAGCGCCCTCTTCTGGCGCTTATAGGATTACACACTGCAGCACACAGACAGATGGAGACAAAAATAAAATATTACAACTGGGGGTTGTATCACAGTCACGAACCAGTCACTGTATCCCGAGATTAATTTATTTCAGAGGATCTCCAATGGAGATAAATACAGAACAGTTTAAACTGAAGCGTGTAATTCACATGTCAAGCTTTCCAAAGCTAATTCTTTTAAGTACTGAGTCCCAAAGCGCAGGGAATGCAACAGCTGTTTCAACATCCTTCACAAAGCTCAGCACAGGCAACCTGAACATGGTCAACGTCTTGTGTTAAGAGGAGTGTAGCTTGTAAAGGAATGCTCGTTTTCACATATGCAGGTATAATAAGATTTTATAATAAGATGTTACGTAAACAGGCCAATTCAAGTACTTCTCAGATCTGTCCTCGGTTATTTCTACTCTTCACCTAATCTGCATGAGGTGCAGGAAAAGATACCTGAAGCACAACAGAAGGCAACACTCCTTGTTCCCCAAATACAGAACTACTAAGTGGTCCCACAGGCATTGGGTTGCCATAGACAGCAGATACCAAAAGACATTACAACGCACTGTATTAATACCTGCATATATGTATGGAATAAGGAAAAGCCAAGAGGTAAATTTATGGAATTTTTGAAATTGACCACGTCCAGACTACCTGCGCCATGCGAAACAGCGTTTTAATGGGGCAGATCATGAGGGACCAGTTTGTAATGGGCCCCGCAGGATGGACACCGCTGGGCCTCTCCCTGGTGCAGCCAGAACCACACCACTGCAGTGTTATCCTCCTCACCTACACACACAAACAAAAACACACCACATTAAGGATTGCTTGGAATATCATTATCCAATGGAATTGCTTTTTTAATAATGCTTGTAAAGGAGCGTGCACTGAATTTCAGAATCCCCAGCTCTGTGCGAGCCTGGCCAGGCATTTCACAGTTACGTTTTAAAGCACCTGGCAGACGTTCTTATCCAGGGCAACCTGACAATTTACTCAAGTTCCAGAGACTGGTGGAACTTAGCATCAGCATCAATTTTACTGCAGACATCCCACCTCTCCCGGAGGTACCAGGAGTCTCCCACATACTGTTAGGAGCTATTTTTGGCTAGAGACACACACGAAGAAAGAGCGAGAGAGAGAGACCTGGCTGGTCTCTGTTTGTGCTAAAGAGACCCATTAGTATTCTCTGGTTTGCAGCCAATTCTCTCTTTGTCCATCAGTCCAACTTCAGAAACAGAACAGTGACTCTTCTGCTGCTGATGGTGGTTAAATGGCTGTACGTCATGTTGAGGAGAGTTAGCGGGGGTCAATTATTTACTAGTATTTAATCTAGCTGACTAGCTGTACTCCTCTATTGCAGTCCTCCATGAAGAGGCCAAACTCCCTGTAGAATTGCTTACAATGGCAATTAATTTAAAAATACTGTAGAGTTGAAAAATAATTATAAATAATATAAAAATAAATGACAAATATTGAATTATTGTAACAATATATTAAAAAACGCCAGCAAATCGACGCTGGCTGTGTGTGAACTGCTGAAAGACGCAATTTGAGAGCTCGCAGCGTGACTGCCGATGCCTCACGAGTCCCCCTGACAAATCTAGTAGGTTCATATATCTGGTCCCGTCAGCAACTCAGTGGTCGGGGCCCGGGGGTGGGGTTGGGGGGGGCTTTAAACACGTCCCCCGCAGACAGACTTCATCTGGGAAGTGTAGTGTGCAGAGGGCATTAAAGAGAAATAAAACATGACAATTATTTGCAGGGTGGGATGTATTATTACTCCTACATGGTGTTCTAAACCAGGCGGGTAGATGATTCCCAGTCTGCCTTCTGGAAGGCATAAGTGTTAACCAGTATACCACACCAGTGACTTTACTAGCAATGCCAGCCAGTACATCTTGATATATAAACATCTTGAGGGAAACACTCAAACTTACAAATACAGCCAACGATTCTCTTGTTTGTGATGGAAGGCACTACATGTGGGTCCTCCTTGGTGCCCGAACACCCCTTAGGTTTCTGCATGTTATAGGGATCCTGAGGAAGGACGAGAGCACGGACTAGGTTAGCAGCCATTACCTGAACATGAAAACAAACGCAAGCCAAAAATCATCCGTACTCACCAGCCCCTGTTTGGATGCGCTCAGCAGGACTTTCTCCAGCCCAGTGGCCTGCTCCTCATCAGTAGGGATTCCTGTGTGCACACATTGAACGGTGGAAGCTTGTTAGCACTGATGACATGATAGAGGTCTGAAAAGAGGGAGGTGGGGCAAACCCTGGTACTAAAACAAAAGCAGGTTTGGAAAAAAAATTAAATAAAACAATACATACATAAAAAATATATTAAATAAATTAAATCAATAATAAATAATAAAAATCACCCACTGTTAATTGACTAATATATAGAAATGAATATTATAAAAAACATGATCATATACTATCTTTTAATAACCCATATGAAAGGGTATATGAAATTAATGCTTTTAAAAGACAATTTAGACCAATTTATATACAACTTTCCATTGATCTAACATTCTTGTTTATACAATGACACCTTACAGGTCTTATCAATTAAAAATTGGCTTATTTTAATAAATAGATATACAGTAAACTTTAATTTTGGTGGGTTTTTTAATCATACAGATATTCCCACATATAAATAAGCTCAAAGAAGCTTCTCTGCAGATGATTTCAGGCTACTGTACAATACTGTACAACTACCTGGTTATAAAGAGGAGACTAGCCCTCAGACCTACAGCTTAGAGGAAGGAGCTACAGGAGGGCAAACCAGCACCGCACCAGAGGCTCACACCCAGCAGGTCACCCTGACCAGCAACACAGCACAACCCCCAGATCCTCTGAAACACTGGCAGCTGCAGGATCTGCAGCAGATTTCCTTAGAGCTGCAGTCACTAAAGTCACAGCATGGCAGAGTCACCGCAGAGACACCGAGCGCCCTAGCTTCGCCCTTCACTTCACAGGCTAAGCTAAGCTAAGGTGGCTAAGTTACGACACTTCAGGCCGTTTTCAGGCACGCAGTCAGAGAGCAGAGTAAAGGACAGGTCACCTCCAGCCGCGAATCCGCGAGCAGCAGCCTGGACCGGGCCGGGCCGGCGGGTTAGAGCGGCTCGGACCGCAGTTCGGACGAGGAACCTGGCAGCCATTCTGAGGGTGAACGGTAACTGAAGTGAGCTCGGCTGGAGGAAGGGCTTATCTACACCACTTCCTGCAGAGACGACAGAGCGCACAGTCTGCCCCCTACTGTCCGGAGGAGCAGAGCAAGAGCCAGACACGAGTCCAAGCAGAAAAACCCAAAATATTAATTATTCCTTACATTTTATAAATGATTCCCTCAATATAATAAATTATTCCTTCATCTTAATAAATGATTCCCTCAGTTTAACTAATCATTCCCATAGTTTAATAAATGATTCCCTCAGTTTAACTAATCATTCCCATAGTTTAATTAATTATTCCCATAGTTTAATAAATGATTCCCATAGTTTAATAAATTATTCCCATAGTTTAATAAATTATTCCCATAGTTTAATTAATTATTCCCATAGTTTAATAAATTATTCCCATAGTTTAACTAATTATTCCCATAGTTTAATAAATGATTCCCATAGTTTAATAAATGATTCCCATAGTTTAACTAATTATTCCCATAGTTTAATAAATGATTCCCATAGTTTAATAAATGATTCCCATAGTTTAATAAATTATTCCCATAGTTTAACTAATTATTCCCATAGTTTAATAAATTATTCCCATAGTTTAATTAATTATTCCCATAGTTTAACTAATTATTCCCATAGTTTAATAAATTATTCCCATAGTTTAACTAATTATTCCCATAGTTTAATAAATTATTCCCATAGTTTAATAAATGATTCCCTCAGTTTAACTAATCATTCCCATAGTTTAATTAATTATTCCCATAGTTTAATAAATTATTCCCATAGTTTAATAAATTATTCCCATAGTTTAATAAATGATTCCCTCAGTTTAACTAATCATTCCCATAGTTTAATAAATTATTCCCATAGTTTAATTAATTTTTCCCATAGTTTAATAAATTATTCCCATAGTTTAATAAATGATTCCCATAGTTTAATAAATGATTCCCTCAGTTTAACTAATCATTCCCATAGTTTAATAAATTATTCCCATAGTTTAATTAATTTTTCCCATAGTTTAATAAATTATTCCCATAGTTTAATAAATGATTCCCTCAGTTTAACTAATCATTCCCATAGTTTAATTAATTATTCCCATAGTTTAATAAATGATTCCCTCAGTTTAACTAATCATTCCCATAGTTTAATAAATTATTCCCATAGTTTAATTAATTTTTCCCATAGTTTAATAAATTATTCCCATAGTTTAATAAATGATTCCCTCAGTTTAACTAATCATTCCCATAGTTTAATTAATTATTCCCATAGTTTAATAAATGATTCCCATAGTTTAATTAATTATTCCCATAGTTTAATAAATTATTCCCATAGTTTAATTAATCATTCCCATAGTTTAATAAATTATTCCCATAGTTTAATAAATTATTCCCTCAGTTTAACTAATCATTCCCATAGTTTAATTAATTATTCCCATAGTTTCATAAATTATTATCTCCGTTTAATTAATTATTCTCTCCGTTTAATTAATTATTCCTTAAATGTTATAAATGATTCCCTCAATATAATAAATTATTTCTTCATCTTAATAAATGATTCCCTCACTTTAATAAATTATTATCTCAATGTAAAAATACTATGTGCAATACCCCCCCCCCCACATGTGCAATTAAGAGTAATTTGCAATAACCTGTAAATAATATTGCTATTGCTTTTTAAATTCTTATTTATATTGTGTATATAGTGTAAATTATTTATCTACTTTTTTTGTAATTGAGTGTCTTGCTGTCCCTTTCTGCTGTGACACTGAGAATTTCCCCACTGTGGGACTATCTTATTAAAGAATTATCTTATTTTATATAATCATATAATAAATAAATAATAATAAATATAATAAATGATTCCCTCAGTTTAATCAATTATTTCCTGAATTTAATACATTGTTTCCTTAATTTAATTAATTATTTCTTCAATTTATTACATTATTATCTCAATGTAATAAATTCTTCCCTCACTTTAATAAAATATTCAATCAATTTTATAAATTAATCTCTCAATCTCAATGTAACCATCCGTTCTCTCAGTTTACAAAATGCTTTAGTTTATATTATAATTTCATTTTATTACCTATTAATAATATATATTAATAATATATAAATGTTCACAATTTAAAGCATAATTACTATTAACTGAATATATCATAGTGCAAAAACATTTAATATGTCGTGTATAAAAGTAATGGCATATTTTAAACGTTTTAACCGTGTAGAAACCTGCATTTATTCACTTTATTTTTATATGTAAAAAGACAAATATGTTATTTGACCTGGTTTGCATACAATTTTTTAATCCGTAATTATGAGTTGCAATAAAAATAACATCAAGAATTCTATAAATGTGTCCAAAATGAAGCTTAAATTTAAAAACAGATAAATTAATGTACTTTAATGTAAATGTAGCTATTAGCTATAATTACAGTGTACGGTCCACTTCCTGTATGTATTTACATACATTATTTTTATAGCATATTTTCATATAATATATGTGTCTATCGATATTAATACACATATATAACATAAATACGTGATTTAAAAAAATAAAATAATAATAATAATACAAATTAGTAAATACTTGTTTGTTTACATCGAAGAACGTGCCACAACCTGCGCAGATTTACGCATAAACCGCTGCTGCCGATCACGCGCACTGCGCAGATCTACGCTGCACAACCTGCTTGAGGAAATGATGAAGACACGTGGTCCTGGATTATTTGGCGCGAAAGGGCAGGTAGTGAAGGCGTGGGAGACACGGTTTCTTCTGGATTTCACTGGGAAACCATCAGCATCCAACACTGTCGCTGAGCTGCAAGCTGAGTCTCTGCTTTAGGGGGGAAACTGGACGTTGGAGCCGGTGGCTAACACCTCCTATAGCTCCGCAAGGCTCGTATCAGCAGCTACTCCAGGGTCCTTGACGTCATGGCTGATGAGTTTTCGGATGCTGGAGACCTTAGTGGAGAAGATGACAGCCAGGAGGATGTTATGACTCCGGCTGAGCTGATTGCCAAGCTGGAGGAGGTGAGTGGGTACCGTCTTCCAGCCAGGACCAGGCTATGGAGCTTTGTGGACCTGTTGCTGGAGAAGCTGGGGGGCTGGGGGGCTGGGGGGCTGGGGGGGGGGGTCTTCTCACAAAGCAGGGTATCTTAACCTAAGCCTTAGGTTAAGATACCCTGCTTTGTGAGAAGACCCCACCCCCCAGCTTCTCCAACGACCCCCTACTGTATTAAACACCTACACTCCCATGTTCAAAAGTTTGTGGACACCTGTTCATCCAGTGGTACTCTGGTAGTAGTCTAACCCACTACGTGTTCCAGCAACAACATCTACTCTCCCAGAGAGGATTTACTATGCATTACTATACAACATCACTATGCAAATTTGATTGCATTCAGCCTCACAAGAGCAGTTGTGGACCACCAACACCTCTCTGGGACTGGGTGGAGGTCCATCACTCCAGACAGCATAGCACAGCACAGCACAGCACAGCTCCTCTGCTCCACAGTCTGGCAGTGAGCATAACTAAAGTGTCTGGATACTTTTGGACATGTTGTAAAGAAATGGGACATTTTTTGTGAGGCTTTTCTTCTGTTCCTCTGTTTTCAGGCCTGGCTGAATGAGAAGTTCTCCCCGGAGCTTCTGGAGAACAGGTCCGAGCTGGTGGAGTGTGTGATGGAGCAGCTCATGCACATGGTAAGGATGGATGGATGGATGGATGCGATGGAGTATATATTCCAGCAGCTGGAGGCCAGGCTGCACTGCACAGGGTCCAGGGTTGGCCTGGATGTGGTGCTTCAGCAATCTTGTGCCTAATCCTCAGGTCTCCACCATGCTGTCGGAAGTGCTTAAGGGGCTTCTGTGAGGGGCTTCCTAAATTTTGTCATGTAGCAACAGCTTGATTGCCACCAAATACGTGAACCCTGATTTGTGCAGGCACTTCTATGGGTGCACTGAAGGCAAATGCACTATTTGTGCAAAAGTATTGGGACATCTATAGGAGCTGTTATGACATCCTGTTCTAATATGGAGTCGGTCTGGAGCTCTGCTGCAGTTATTGGAGACTTTTCTGCACTCTGCTCTGAGCTCAGCACTCGGCCCTGACCCTGGTCTGACAGACACTCGGTGGCTGAGCTTCTTTCTGTTAGCTGTTCCTTCTGAACTCTTCCACTGTTCAATAATAACACCACTCACAGCTGATGGAGGAAGATCTAGGAGGGAGGAAATTTCACCAGCTGACTTGGCAGACTGCATAGCTAGGGGCTTGATTTTATACACCTGTGGCAATGAGACTGATTGAATGCCTGAATTCAATGATTAAAAGGTGTGTCCCAATACTTTTGTCCGTACTGTGTATGTTGTTGTTTTCGTTCAGGACAACCATCCATTGATGAGGCTGATTAGTATAACCCAGCCTGGTGTGGAACTGGAGTTGCTGGTTTTGTTGGGAGCAGATTTGCGAAGTCTCTCATGTTTTCTCTCATGATTGTAGGAGGAGAACCTGCAGCGTGTGAAGAAAGGAGACCTAAAGGCCAGCGTCCACCGCATGGAGATTGACCGCATTCGCTTTGTCCTGAGCAGCTACCTCCGTTCTCGACTGCAGAAGGTAGCAGAGAGAGAAACAGGGTTTTAGCCCTAAATTATGCATGCAGATCTGTCCCGTCTCTGCTGGAGCACGTCACGCTAATTGGATCAAACAAGTAGTGTTTGCTGATTTGAGTGCTTTCTTGGTTTTCCGTCCTGCAGATTGAGAAGTTTTTCCCTCACGTTTTGGAGAAGGAGAAGTCTCGGGCAGAGGGTGACCCATCGTTTCTCTCTCCTGAGGAGTTTGCCTTTGCTAAAGAGTGAGTGTCTTGCCTTTCCACACTGGCAGAAACAGTGTCTTCAAAGCTAAAGCCTTGTAAACAGGGCATTTCATCGTTTCTCTGTATTAATAATGTGGTCATGTCCTCTGCCCAAAGGTACCTGGCTAACACAGAAGTTTATCTAAAGGCTGTGGCGCTGAGACATATGCCCCCAAACCTGCAGAGTATCGACATGCTGAAAGCAGGTGAGTACACAAGGCAGGTAATGCTGCAGCAGCCTGGGCTTACTAAAAGCCTTCATGTGCCAGCAGTCGGCTCTTTTTCACTGTAGGGCTGGACGATTCTGAGCGTGATGGCGATTGATGGATTTGGTGAATTTTCTATGGCATTTCCTCCTGAACGTGATTCAGCACAGAACACTCATAGGTCATGCTTCGGACCATTCCTGTGGCTGGCATGATGCTGTAGGTATTCAGTGATAGGCTTTATACTTGCGTCATCATTTTGACCTCACTCACACCTGGTGTATTTCACACCTACCTTGTTTGGTCTGGACTGTGGTTTGACGTGGCTTTTTTTTTTCTTTTCTTTTTTTTTTCTTTTTTCTTCCTCTCACACTATAGCACAAAATAGAAAAGGTGAAAGGTGTGAAATGTGATTCAGACCACAATCCAAACCAAAATTTTGTCTGACCAAAAATCATCAAAGTAAGCTATGATGTTTTTTTTTGTTTGTTTTTTTTTTTTTTTTTTTTCTTTGGTTCAAATTTCTGAGCCAATTACAGGAAGTTGAACAATAGAAGAAAAAAAAGAACTGGAAAAGCACTAAAAAATGAGCAACAGAAGCACATTAGGATGATCTGATTGTATCTCTTGTTGACGGGTAACAGTTCCAGGCTGAGCTCATTCATTTGGTGAAACTGGTCTCAGGTTCTGGGCTTGACGTTGGTGCTAAGCTATGCTGCTGGTAGTAACACTGTAATATGCGCCCAAATGAATCTGCTCGTTCTTTTTTCCTGGGAAAGGTGAGGTGCTGAATTAACAACGCACACGCTGACATCAGATGCACACCCATCTACAAACCAATCAGTGTGAAGTATGGTGGGGGTGGGTGCAGCCCATGCAGGTTATGAGGATGGGATGCAGGTGTTTTTATACAAAGTACCAAAACGCTCCAAAATCAAAACAGCAAATCTAAGCTGATCTATCTGCTGTGCAGTGTCTTGTATGGCGCTCTTCATCTGGCAGTGTCTCGCTCAAGGATATTTTTGGATTCTGTTCTAGTTGTAGTAGCTAAGAATACAGCAAAGCGCTCCTGTACATCGCTCAGAGAAGTACGGTACATGGAAATGGAATCAGGGTTCAGACGTTTGGAGACACTCACTACTGTTAGATCTGTCTAACTTCACTCATCCCTCAGATTATTAGCAGGACACTCAAAGCCAAAGAAGATTCTAGAAGGTCTGACAGTGTGGTGCAACAGATAACACCACTACCTGCCAGTGAGCTACCTCACCATGTGGGAGACTGGGGTTTGATTCCTGGTCTGGGTGACTATGCTGCGCTACACCAATAAGGGTCCTTGGGCAAGACTCCCAACACTACATTGCCCCACCTCTGTAATATAGGTAACCCTGGAAGTCACTCTGGATAAGAGCGGCAGCTAAATGCCGTAAATGTAACTGTAGTTTTGGAGATGGGGAATGCCTGCAGCCTTATTGCATGCACAAATGCTGACCCACTGTCGTCAGTGTGGGTGTTTTCCGATATAGCAGAAGCATGTTGATGATTATGATGAAACTGATGGTGAAAGAAACCGTGAACAGTTCTACAAGGTGTGGTAACTGCTTGGTCAAAAGGCTGATGTGACCTCAAGTACCAAAGTACAGACCAAAGTCTCCTGGATTGTAAATGGAAATGTCTTGATATCTTTGTGTGTGTGTGTGTGTGTAGTTCCTGAACCCTGTCTGGACTCGTTTGTTTTTCTGCGGGTGAAGGAAAGGCAGGAGAACATTCTGGTGGAGCCTGAGACAGATGAACAGAGGTGAGTTGTTTTTTTTTTTTGTTTTTGTTTTTTTACTTTCACTGGATTTCAGTGTTTAAGGCACTTGGACACACTTGTTTACACCTAATCACTTCATCAGAGATCAGATTATATCTGGATCAGACCAAGCCACATTTTAAAAGTGTGAACTCACCCAAGACTCATTTAAACTACATACAAATGAGCCCATCCCTCAAATAAACCACTTCTGAGATGTGTTTGAGCCACATGTTGTAGCAGTGTGAACTCCTCAGTCCACCACCAAAATCCCTCCCACTACCACCCAAACACCAGTAATATTGATTGCATTCAGCGACAAGAACATTAGTGAGGTCAGGATGTTGGACGATCACCACACCACCTCGTCTATTCCCAACTCCCCAACTCATCCCACAGTTCCACTGCTCCACAGCTCAATACTGGAGGACTTTATACCCCTCTAGCCCACACCTGGCATTAGGCAGCATGATGCCGATAGGTTCATGTTTATTTATCTGTTCCAGAGAGTCCTATTCTATTGGCAGTAATTCTCCACAGGGACTAGACGAGCTGTATGTGTGCATTTGTACATCAGTATCAGCAACTTAAAGGAGCTGAATGCCTTCATTACAAGAGGTGTCCACAAACATGTGGACATCTAGTGTATATTGGCTCTTTTAAACACTGAATTGGTTTCCTCTCCTTCGTTCTCTCGCAGGGAGTATGTGGTCGACTTGGAGGAGGGCTCCCAGCATTTGATGCGATATCGGACTATAGCACCTCTAGTGGCCAGCGGTGCAGTGCAGCTGATCTAAATGCCGCAAGGACCGTGGAATGAGATGGACAGGCTAAACTGCGGCTGCTGCTAAGATGATGATGATGCTTCATTCTCAATGATGATGATGATGATGGTGGTCTATAATTCTCTCTGCCATATCACACAGGCTGGAGCTTTTGGGTCAGGAACTGTTCCAGTTTTTGCCTTCGCAGCTACCATGTAATTATACTGGTTCAGTTCTGACAGCCTGCCTGTTGTTGACAGGTAGAGGTTTAGCCCGTGGTTGGTGTTTATGCCGGGTTATTTCTGTATGCGAACTAGGCCATACCCTAAAACACACAATAATGAGGCGGCGTTGCCGTGGCTGTGCTCTACTTTGCGGGATGTTCTGCAGGCATTGCTGTCCTATGCATTATATACATGCAGTACAGTCATAGCATAGTTTTTGCAATCCTCGTAGTTCATACATCGCCGATATCAGACAATAACATTGTAACGTCGCTGTTTTCACTTGTTAATATAATGTGTATCTGCCTGTTCTTTATATTGTGTCCAAATTTCCAATAGAAAGTGAAATGCTCCAAAATGACCTGGACTACAATCCAGTTTTACAGTGATTTCCATTCCCAAAACAAAGGGGGAAAAAACAAGGTGCTTCAGCTATCTGTTGGTATAGAGGTGCAACCAGATAAGTGTTTATGCAAAACGGTGCAGCGCTCTATACCATAGACAGGCTTCTTTATTTAATTAAGAGCATGATATTTCAGCTCGACTTGGCCACAGGAGCACTGGCCCAAACGTCATGTTTTACTCTGACCTATTGTAAAGGTGCTGTTTTGGAGTTTCGAGTCTTTTGTCCAACAGCAGCGATATTCTTTCTGGAGGTATTTCTTCCTCTTGATTTGAAGGCTCATTTACAGAAGGAATTATCTGGGTACACAATTTTTATTAAAAAAATGTAAATAAATAAAAGCTGGCTTTGTGAGTGTCATGTTTAAAGCATAAAGTCAGCATGTCTGGCCTCATTTTAAAGGGTTATTTTTAGCCTTTATTCTCTATTATCCTCTATTAGTAGCGGGTGCCTTATTGCTGATTGAACAAATTTGAATCTTAAAACGAATCTAAAAATTATTTGGTTTTGTTTGTTTCTACATTTGTTAGATTTGTTAGAGATTGGCTGGTCGAAACCAAACAAAATGAAATGTTTGGCCATATTCCTAATATTGAAAACATATTTTTGCAGGTTTTTCATTAAATTGCTACTTATTTCACCATAGCATAAATTAAATGTCTGCAAACCAGCCATTCTTGGGTCGCAGTTTTACATGCTTCCACACAGCTGACCTGTCTGCTGCATTTACAAACAGTACCTCATTTCAGGGGTTTTCAGCAATACTTAACAAAAGTGCCAATAGCCCTTTTCTATTGGACTTCTATCCTCTGTTATATCCTTCACTACAGGGACAACAGCAGCTGTGTGTTTGTGCTAACGTAGCAGAAAGCATTCATTAGAAGAAGTGTCCAAAAACATATGGACACAGTGTGTTAATATGTGGTAAACCGACTACGCTGTAAGAACATTCGACAGCCCTTAACTGGCAGTGAACCTCCCAGCCCTGTTCTTAGAACGACCGTGACTCATGCAGGAGGGCCTTGACTCTTCTCTACTTCTGCTAGTTAGATGTTTGGGTTGTAATATGACCTTCATAAATACAGATGGTCTGATATCAGCCATCTGCTTTCAAGTTGTCTCAGTATTACATGGGGAAAAAAAGTTCTCATCAGAAGAGTTGCAGACTAAGGAACCCTTGCAGAACCCCCATTGCCCCCCACACACAATGCCCCCAACGCAACATCACTGGGCAACCTGCCACTCCTTACCAGGCGTGGGCAACCAGTGCCCTAACCTGCAGATGCCATCTATCACCATCTATCTACCACCACCCCCCCCCCCCCCCCCCCCCCCCGCCACATAAGAGAGCAAGGCCAATTGTGCTTTCTCAGGGCTCCGCATGATCGGGATTTGAACCAGCAGTCACTCACCATAACAGCTCAGCTAAAAGGGGAAGCCAGACGAAAGCACAGACATGGGGGTTCCCTGAGACATTGGCACCCTTCTGCCCCGCCGCCAAAAAAAAGATTGCTTGAGAGCAACGGGACCCTGACCAGAGTGACCGCGCTGCTCGGGGCCTGCTGAATAACTAGATTTTTTTTAGCATAAAGGCCTTAATATAGTCGATAACATACATTTACTTCAATTTGAATATTTTTCAATAATCTTTCCTCCAATTTTCCATCAAGAGTTTTACTAAACTCCCAGATTTTCAGTGTGGTCTCAGGCATTTAGTTCCACTGCATATTTGAGCTCCGTTAATATTTCACTTGTATCCCAAGACACCTGACTGTCGTCCCACTGTGTGTACCGGTCTGCGGTGGAATGATTTCAACATATAAAGGAATGTTAAACCACCAGCATGTCTGATAAACCGGAGGGAAGCAGATTTACTGAGTCAGGCAAGTATTTCAAAACATGGGGAATTTTGGTTTCACTGGCTCATAATACAACCTGAAAGCCATACGGGTGCTGATGTAAGTCGCTGTAGAAATTGCACTACTGTGGCACTTCATGAAAGAAGAGGCAGTGCTAAAGACATGGAGGTACGGACATACATGTAGGATTCCAATTATTAACTGAGGGGTGCTCTAACACTCCGGCAGGCCTCGCCATAACAGCTCAGCTAGAAGTGGAGAGCCAGACGGAAGCACAGACATGAGGGTTCCCTGAGACGTTGGTACGCCTCTGCCACATCACATGAGAGCAACGAGACAACGGCACCATGAACTCCCAGATCTGCGACGAGAATTCAACAGGGAATCTGATTACCAGAAGTCAATTTCCAGCTTAGACCAGTTTAGCTTAGTAAGCACCTATGAGCTTGTGATCTCAATAGACTTGATGGTTCATAGTAGAAGATGAGGTCTATTAAGTAGTGAGAGGCAAGCTAGCAGATGGCTAGCATAGCACTAAGGAGTAAGAGAGAGGGAGGAAGTGAGGCCTACTGAGCTTACTTGAGCCCTATCACACTTAAAAGCTGACTTCACCAGTTACTTTTACTGGTAATCGCTGGGCTGGTAAACACACTTTATTGACAAAAGTATTGGGACGCCTGCTCATTCATTGTTTCTTCGTAAATCAAGGGTATTAAAAAGAGTTTATCCTGCTTTTTATTGGAGTAACTGTCTCTACTTTCCAGCCATGATGGCTTCATACTACATTTCGGAGCAATGCTGTTCGGATTTGATTGCATTCAGCGACAAGGGCATTGGTGACTTCCAGACTCTTCCCAAAAGTATTGGATGGAGTACCAACCATCATCCCAGAGAACACAGTCCCACTGCTCCACAGCTCAGTGCTGGAGGGCTTTATACCCCTCTAGCCCTGCAGGTCAGTAGGTTTATCAGGTTAATCTACTAGTCGGATGGGTGCAACTTAAAGAAGTTAAATGCATTCGTTTGAAGGGGTGTCCACAAATAATTGGACATATAGGTTAATTAGATTCATAACCTCAGTGTTTAGTGCACAGTTTCCGGTGGACATGTCATTGCAGTTTCCTTTGCTCTTACACATCCACCACACATACACAGGAAGTGTGTGTGGCGAACATCACTAAGCTGGGTGTGAACTAAAGAGAGTTGTACACTAATTTTGGAAATTTCCTCAAAATCGTTGACAATTCAGGCCAAAACATTTGTTTGTGGACACCCCTTCTAAAGAATGCCTTCAGCTACTTTAAGTTGCACCCATTGCTGACACAGATGTGCAAATACACACACACACACACACACACACACACACATACAGCTTGTCTAGTCCTTGTAGAGAAGTACTGCCAATAGAATAGGACTCTCTGTAGCAGATCAACATGAACCTATTGGCACCATGCTGCCTAAAGCCAGGCGAAGGTTAAAGGGGTATAAAGCCCCCCAGCATTGAGGAGGCTGTGGAGCAGTGGAAGAACTGTGCTCTCTGGAATGATGGTTGGTGCTCCATCCAGTACTTTTGGGATGGGTCAGGGAATAGGGGATGGGGTGGGGTAGTGATCATCCAAAGTACTGACCTCGCTAATGCTCTTGTCGCTGAAAGCAATCAAATCCTCACAGCAATAGTCCTTCAATCTAGTAGTAAGTCTTCTTCTCTGGACAGTAGAGAGTGGAGAGACAAGAAAGGCAGGACAAACTCTTTTTTAATACCCTTGATTTTGGAATAAACCATGCATGAGCAGGTGTCCTAATACTTTTGTCAATATAGTGTATGAGATACTGCAAGTGTGAACTAGTGCACTTCTTGTTACAAAGTAGGTCAGATGGAGGATATTGTCTAATGCAGCCTGGCCAGCAATTTTTGACAGTGCTAAATCAACACGGCAAGGGACTCCCACCTTGGACAGCCATCTCGACATTGGACCCCAACCTTAACCTTGAATTTGCCACTGCTGGTCTAGATGGTGATCTTCCACATGTCTTGAAAGATGGTGGGATGTTTTCACAGGTTGTCATCACTAATGAATTAGCCTTGGGCATCCATCGCCTGGTCCCCGGTTTGTGGTTTGTCCCTTCTCAGTGCACTGTCGGCAGTTATCCACTCCACAAGCTTTGCCATCGCCAACACCAAAGCTCTAGACCTTGTCTTGTCTGGTCATAATGATTGGGCCCTTGTCCCAGTCACTCAGGTCTTCATCATGCCTGACCATTTCACCTGCATTCAGCAATAAGAGGTCAGGATGTTGGATGATCCCCCACCTCCACCCAAAAGTACTGGGTGGAGCACCAACCATCATTCCAGAGAACACAGTTCCACATCTTAAAGGGGTCTCTGGCCTCTGGCATTATAGGCATGGTAAAGGTGTAAGCACTTGTGTCCTCCATCTGTGGTAGTGAACACACACACACACTTGTGAAGTGGGGGCATTGAGAACACACACCCAGAACGGTGGGATCTTAACAGTCCAAACATATCATCAGCATGCAATGACTGGAGCATAATCGGACCTTGAGCCACACACACACACTTAGTTTGAAATGGCCTGGAGAATTGCACATGTTCTCCTTTTTCCTATTCTAAGACACAATTATGCTAATTACTCTGTTCTATGAATCATTTCAAGGAGAGACTTCCACACTGCGGCACTTCTGCGCACTTGATTTCTCCCTCCAGTGAAAAGGCCGAGAACAGCCTGGCAGGGCGTTAATAGTTCCAGCCGTTGAACAGCATTAGCTCCTTTTGTCAGTGATCACAGGAGTGCAAAGCTTTGGCATGTGCGATTTCCTGAAGGCTGTAATTTCGACCCAGCGGCGATAAAAGTCTAGCGCCCCACCTCTGAGCTAATGATATTAGCACTTCTGCCTATTGACTGATTGAGGGGAGGCGGCTGGCTAAGATCAGATTTTCCTAGTTTTCCCCTCACCCCAAATGTAGATGATGAGTTAACCCAGCTGGCCACCCACGCTGATAGATGTTGCTATGTAGATGAAGGCAGGATATGACGTCGAATTCTAGGAGACCTAATAACAGGTCTACACCAGTTTCATGATGTGTTTATAAAGCTCAGCATGTAAGTTATGAAAGTTAGAGTCACATGATGTAATATCATAAAATTAAAAATTAGAATTCCTAAATTGAAATCTCTACATTCAGGGTTTCAAATTAATTTCACATCAGCGTTTGTTTCACCACACATTCTAGCTGCCTTTCAAAGCCTAGGCTCCATTTCTCGGCCGCTGCCTTACAGAAGGCTGTTCCAACGTAGAGGACCCTTCATATACAGCCTAGAAATGCAGCATATGTCCAGAGACGTTTTGAGGAAGCAATAGAAGTATCCTTACTGGTCCTTAATTACCCACAATTCTCTGCACACATACAACATGAAGAGTAAAAAAAAAAACAGCACCACAAAAACGGAGGAAATCGAAGCCATGGAAGTAATTAAGTAGAACTAGAAAGCACTCAAGTTTCAGTGACGTCACCACGCAGCCTCGGAGTGACCAGTAGGCTTCTAAGGAGGGCAGAGGGTCCGGCCTACCTCCGTTGCAGCCTATAGGCTTTTCTAAACACAGCTGCTGTGTTTAGAAAAGCCTATCTTTAAGCCCCGCCTTCTCACCACCACTATTGGCCTACATGTACCTGCTTCTACATGCCAACCATTAGTCCTGTCATCTCATCGCCCCTATTTGTCATATAACATGCAGCCGTTGGTCAAACTGCTTCCCTCCAGACTTTTTATTTTAGTTTATTTATTTATTTATTTATTTATTTATTAAATTTACAGTAGAAATAGAATGTAACAGGGTGGTACATGTAAAACTTTGCTTTTTTAAAAATTATTTTATAGAACTAAAAGTGGTTCTTCTATGGCATCCCTCAAATAACCACCTGAAGCATCTTTATTTTTAGGAGAGAACCTTGTTTGCTCATTCACTCCTCAGGAACATGTCCAGACACCTTTTAGGATGTAGCATCGTGCACTACGTGACTCGGAAATGGTAATGAAGCTCACCCACATTCACTCATTCTGACTAAACAAAAAGAAGAAGAAGCTGAGAGGGCGGAAACTTCCTGATCTAGTAGGCTGCCAGGGTGGGAGGAGGCGAAGTTGCGTGGAGAGCCTAAAGGAGGAGGCATCATCACTGGGGTCTGACAGGTTAGGGGCCGAACACACACTTGATCCAGTCATTTACGCCTGTGAGATGCGGCTCAAAGACCTGCGGCTCAAAACATACTGAAGACCTCTGACCAGTGATTTTTCACTAACTGAAAGTAAGTTCTTTATCTGTTGGTTTTGATGGTGGTTTTTAATGTGGGTATTTTTGGGCAGAGGAGACGACCAAATTCTAGTCATGTTTAATTTTCTTAATATTTGTTTTAATATTATTGTAGGATTATGGGGCTATTTCTGATGGTCCACTGTCAATGAAATCTTATAATGTTAAAATATGATATAAGGGTTCACATGATATATTTTAAATAAATAAATATTAATTTATATAAAATTAATTGATAAATTAATAGGCAAACTATGTATACAGGATTTTTGCACTCTTCAGGTAAGAAATATTATGGCTCACATTATATATTTTTAATAAATAAATATTAACTTATATCAAATTAATTGATAAATAAGTAGGCAGACTATGTATACAGGAGTTTTACACTCATCAGGTAAGAAAGATTATGCTCTTAATAATTTGATTAAATTGGCCCCTGTGCATTCCAGAAGAGTTATGTCCCCCAAAGAAAAGGGCTCAAACCATATTTTTGATATTATCTTTTTG
Source organism: Salminus brasiliensis (assembly GCF_030463535.1). Classification (NCBI taxonomy): domain Eukaryota; kingdom Metazoa; phylum Chordata; class Actinopteri; order Characiformes; family Bryconidae; genus Salminus; species Salminus brasiliensis. The sequence goes on along the minus strand of NC_132883.1, from coordinate 41,891,517 downwards.
GCTCCTGTGAGGCCGGCTAAAATTACTAATAATATTAATACTGAATTCATATTTTTCCACAAAGGTGAAAAGCAGATAACCAGTAATTACAGTGTAATATTTATTTATTTATTATTTAATAACGTCCAGTTAAAATGGAAGAAACTGAAGTTCTGTTGGTCAGTGAAGCTTTTCAGATGTTGGTTTGAGGATCATCTCTGTGTACTTGGTGAGCCTCTGTATGGATTTGTTTAGTTTCACCTGCAGCTCATCTGATTTACTTTAATTCATATAAAATCGAGGCCGAGGACCCGGCCTACCTTCGTTGCAGCCTATAGGCTTTCAAACACAGCTGCTGTGTGCAGATTTATACAGCTTTTAACGCCTCTCTTTAAGCCCCACCTTCTCACCGCCACTATTGGCCTACATGTACCTGCTTCTACATGCAACCATTGGTCAGACTGTCATCCTGCCATCTTATCGCCACTAATTGTCAACATGCATTCATGCATTCATATAAAATCATCTGTAAATCAATCAGTATTTTCTTCTGTTAATTTCAGTACTTCAGTCGAGGTCACTGCTTCTTATGGGATCTCCTGCTTTACAGCACAGCATGTTCTGCGCAAAGTAAGTGTGTTTCAGTCGGTGCATTTCAGTCATTCAGGTTCCTACAACCATCATGATGACAGCAATTAATACGTCTCTCTGGCCACTGGTCAGCTAGAGCAGCTAATTCACCCATTTAGCATGTAGCTACCTTGTTTGCTAGCTATTGTTAGCTTACCTCGCTAGCTTACTTACAGAGCCCGTGCCTACCTGCAACCCACCTAGCCCACTTTCCACCCCCACATGCGTTGGTACTGGATAATGGCTAAATGAAAACGCACCAGTTTCCAGTACTGGGAAAATGCCCTTAGAAATGACATTGGTCATTTAACGAATCCCTCTGACACTCTGCCTCTCTTCCCTCCTCTCCAGCATGTTGTCCATATCAGTGGACATGGGCTTCAGCCTTCCGCCACACCGCCACCTCCTCAAACCTCCATCTGCGAAAGCCAAGCATCGCGCCTGCGCCAAGAAACGGGTCGTGTTTGCCGACACCAAGGGCCTCTCGCTCACCTCCGTGCGTGTCTTCTCCAAGAAGGAGGAGAAGGCTCACGAGGAGGCCCCGCCGCCCCTAGGTCTAAAAGGCCTATGCTGGCTGGGAGAGCATGCCCAGGTCCCCAGGCTACATTTGGGCTTCGCTCAGCCGTGTGCAGACACCCAGGCTTTCTGCCAGCGCGTGCATGACAGTCCTGTCCTCCTGGAGAGCTGCTGTGTCTCGGCGCGCACCCTCGTGGGCATGGTTCGCGTGTGGAACCTCAGCTACGAGAAAGCGGTGCACGTGCGCATCACTTTCGATTCGTGGCGTAGTCAGCAGGATGTGCCCTGCGCTTTTCTGGAGCGACGCTGTGGAGATCCTGACACGGACATCTTCTCGTTTCACGTCGCAGTTCCGGAGCCCTTGGAGGCACGAGAGCGCATCGAGTTCTGCGTGAGATACCTGCCGCAGGGACACAGCCAGGCTGTGTGGGACAATAACGGCGGGAAAAATTACAGCCTCCACGTTTGTGACTGTGAGCGTTCCTGATCAACAAGGCATCTCTGTGTACTGCGAATCAGCCTGTAGGTTTCCACTCACTCCAAATGTGGACTAGCTAAGGCTTTAGCTTAGCTATGAGCTAATATAGTCAATAGTCAACCAGTAAGCCATAGTTGTTAGTTATAGTGATTAGATTTGGGTGACTACCAAAAGTCCCATGGCAGACCGAGTACATCTGGGGTATCTGAAACATCTGTGACCGAACCATCTCTTTAAGGCAGGGGTGGGCAATGCCCACCCTGAAGGGGGCGGCAATCCTGCACAGTTGTTTTTGCTTTTCCTTCTCAAGCTCACCTGAGCCAACTCACCTGTTAATTGCCGGCTTTAGTAGGTCTGTTAGACCAGGGGCCTCACCAAACTGTGCGGGACTCTGGCCCCCCGTTGCCCACCCCTGCTTTAAGCCATGCTTCAAAGCCCATCACACTGAGGTGGCAGTGCATTGGGAGCCTAGTAAAGAGTACCTACTACACTCGTTGGCCATTTGTTGCCCATGGGTTGCCACACGTCAGGACCCTGGACCAGATATTACTTGGGCAGTGGATCATTCTCAGCACAGCAGCGGTACTGGCGTGGTATTGTGGTACTCAGCAGCACTGCATCAGTGATTCTGGTGGTTGTCCTGCACTCCGAAGAACTAAAGGATGGATAAACTTCAGGGCGTACCAGTAGAAGGGCCGAATAGGCAGAAAGGACTAAGTGCTGGAGCCCTGTGAAGAACATGGAGCATAGCATACATTTAGCACACGTCTGTTGTTTTACACTACTACTAGATCTGCATGTACTTAGAGGTCTAAGCATTTCTGGATTGTATGATGTGGATGTATATTATATATAAATATTTATGACAAGATTTAATTCAGGTTGTTTGCGTGATGTATTTCCTACAATCCCACACCATAATCACCGCAGGACGGGTTTTACTGCATTTCCAAATGTATCCAGACACCATGTGTTCAAATGTTTGTGGACACCCCTTCTGAAGAATGCCTTCAGCTGCTTTACACAGATGTGCAAATGTACACATATGCAGTCTAGCCGCTGTAGAGAGCCAAAAGAATAGGACTCCCTGGAGTAGGTTATCATGAACCTATTGGCACCATGCTGCTTAATGCCAGGGGTGGGCTAGATTGGGGTGGGGGTGGGGGGGCGTTGTATGAAGCGCCCTAGCATTGAGCTGTGGAGCAGTGGAAGAACTGTGTTCTCTGGAATGTTGGTTGGTGTTTTAGCCAGTACTTTTGGGATGTGTTGGGGAGTTGGGGGGATGAAGTGGGGTGGTGATCGTTCTATGCACTGACCTCATTAATGCTCTTGCCACTGAACGCTGAAAAAAAAAATCTAGTAGAAAGACCTCCATCCAGGGGGTATTCCGGCCTTTCGCCCACCGATTCCAGCAAGATAATCAGGAAGAAGTAGAATGGAAGGTGGATGCCAAACGTCATGGGATAGCAGTGTGTGAATTGAGCATGGGGGACGGCTTCATAAAAGGCATTACCACCCACAGTGGACAGTGCAGTGGGTGGTTATTATCGTGACCGGCAGCGACCGGCTAACAGACACATTCAAAGCAGGAGGCCCCGCACACATATCCCCCAGGCCAGTGCAGCGTCCTTTAGCTTTCACTGAACATGGAAAAAGTCATGGAGCGCAATAACTAGCTCCTGTTCCCATGACTTTTGGCACATTAGTGTAACTATTAATGCTCTGAATGTCATGCCAGTAAATCTAGCCTGACCTGAACAGAGAGCACAAGAGCGAATCCTAAAAGAGGCTCGGTGCTGATTCCCCGGTCAGAATATGCTTTAATTAAAGAGATGCCACATTTCTGCATCACACAAAGACTCCGAACGAGTTAATGATGTGCTGAGACGTGGAAGCCTGAGGCCAGAAAGGTAACCTACATTTATTTTAGCTCTTTCACCTCAAACTGCCAAGAACTAGACAGGCAAGTGTTGCGTAATCCCGGCAGCAGTGTTGATCTACCTCATGTGGCCTATTCGCTCTGTGCAGTCTGTGTGCTCAGACAGGATGTGATGAAACGCTAATATGACGTTACAGCATCCGCAGCGTTCATTGTCGAGAATGGCGTTTGCTGACTGACACGCCTCTGCAGAAATGCCACAGTTACACAGTAGCAGGCCCTGTTTGCGGTATAAGAAACTGTCAAATGAGAGTTTTATCACATCCTGTTTGGCTTTTGAGCTACAAATCAACATACAAATCTACCGCTGAGCTTTCAGGGTTATTTTATAATGAAATTCAATTGATTTAGCGAGTGGAATGGCCATATTCAGTATTATGTAAGATGCAACACACAGCTGACTACAATATATCAGGGGGTTGTTGCCCCATTGTGGTGTTTTCTCTAGTCCAACACACTGCCTTAGCGAGCACATTATTAAATTACTGCGGGACAAAGTTGTCATTTTCTGATAATTTGATCACCTTTTCATAAAACTCAAGGGTGATTGTAGGTCCCAGGAGGTATATATATGTGTGTGTATATATATATATATATTTACTGTAGAGAGTTAATTCCCTTATTTTCACTTCAGTAAATAAAACTTGAGTCAATCTAGATAAGGTCAAATTAAAAAATAAGGTCTAATAATAATTTTGGATAATTTGATCACCTTTTCATAAAACTCAAGGGTGATTTGTTACTTCCATGTGACGTTTTCCATTGTAGGTCTCAGGAGGTGCAACATATATATATATATATATATATATATATATATATATATATATATATATATATATTGTTTGTTTGTTTGTTTGTTTACTGTAGAGAGTTAATTTCCTTATTTTAACTTCAGTAAATCAACTAAATTTGCACTGGGGTGCCCAAACTCGAGTCAATCTAGATAAGGTCAAATGTAAAAATAAGATCTAATAAAAAAAATCACAGGCACTATCAAATACTAGTGAGTGGAACACCTTGATAAGACACAACCATATTAAGTAAACAACCAATTATATCTTACAGTCTTTTTTTTATTTTTTCATTAAACATAATTTCCATTCATTTTTTGAGGCCCATTAAGTTCATAGCAAACGGATGAGTATACACATTTCAGCAATGACTGAAATCACTGGCAGGAAGAGGATACACACAGATTACACACATTTAATATATATATATACAGTCATGAGATAAGAAGGACATCCCATGAAAACCGTTGTGTGTTTTTATAACATATAACATATTTATAACATATGAAGTATTCTGAGATCAGACTCCTCTGCAGCTACAACCTTCTTTCCGAAGGCCTCAGAGAGCTCTCTAGATCTGGCCATGGTGATCTTCTTCACCCCTCACTTCAACAGTTAAGAGCAGAGCAGACTAAACATCTGAGGTTTAGATAAGGCTCCTCCAGAATAATCCTCTCCTACCATGTTCTGATCATCTGCAGCTGATTTGAGGCATTTTCAATAGTAATAAACATGGGGAGGGGGGGGTGCTAAATTTTACCTCAGAAGTGTTGTAAATGATTATTAATTTAATATAATATAATTACTTTTCTTCGGTTATATGTGATATTACCTCCATCTCTCAGTATTGTTGACCAAAGTCCAGATGTTTTAATGTGTTAAAACAGACGAGAGGTTTTCATGGGGTGTCCTAACATAACATTTTTCATATGACTGCAGTTCATCACACAAAACCTTGTATCTCCATTTTTGCAGTTTATCACGTTTTGACCCATTTTGAATATGGCAGTCGTTGTTTACATTGTGTCCATTAATTTTATGCTGAACGGACCAATAGAAAAGCTTCAAAATGACTCAGAATACAATCTTTTCCCATTGACTTCCACTGAAAGTTAAGAAGGTTTTTTCCATCTCCTGTAAAAAGTTGTGGAGATTTCAGCATGACAGCGACAATATATAGTGTTGATCTGATCAGTTTGATCCGGTTTTGATGTTCTTTTTTTCCAGATCATGTGAGACTGGCCAAACTGAGCTAATGTACGCTGCGGAGATCACTAGCATGATTCCAGCAATGCATCTATACATATCACCAGTACTGTAGAGATGGGTATATCGTCGCTGTCTGGCCAGAACATTGTATCTCCATTTTTACGGATATTACTTTTGCCATAACGTGAAATGCTTCACAATTACCTGGATTGAAAGTTAAAAAGGTTATTTCCTTCTCCTGTAAAGCTGCCATTTTGGAGATACAAGGTTTGTACGTGCCGGTGAGGATTTATTTGGCAGTATCTACATCTTATGGCTTAGTTTCATATCCATATCCATGCTAGAGCAAAACAAGGTAGCCTTCAACCTCACTGAAGGTTTCTTAAACGCCTCAGTGTCCTCCTTTAGTCCTCCACACAGGAAACCTGCTTGTCACAGGGGTTTACTGAAACCGTCTTCTCCTCGACATCGATGTGAACTGAATTTGGAGCCTTTTGACCTTTCCTTAGTCTTACGAAGTTCCACCTGCATCTCACATCTTCCCGAAGCATTCCCCTCAGCTCAGCGTCCCACACTGATGTTGCACACCTTGCAGCTGGGGTCCTTCTTGGCATTGGCGGTGGAGAGACTCATGAGCTGGTGATGGCCGCTGATCTGCTCCAGTGTGCCCTGAGCCAAGGCCAAAGGCTCTGTGTACAAGACCTCCAGTATAACGTCACTGGCGTGACGGAACGTGGGCTCCAGCCCTGGTACATAAATCAGGAATGGATTGGCTGTGAGGTCCAGCAGTGGCAGCCGGCCGCTGCAGAAGCGATCCCCCTCCGATCCAGCAGGGGCCAGCACCAACACTACGTAATGGTAGGCGGTGTACATGCAGTAGAAGTCAGCAAAGTAGAGGTGGGTGTTGGGGTTCAGGAGCTGGCCGGCGGAGATGTGAAAGCGCAGGGGGCCGTAAGGGGAATCTTTGGGCGGGAGGCCTGTGTCAAATTCCGTATTGCAGCTGAGGAAGACGCCACCCAGCTTGCCGTTGATGGGGGAGCCGTGACTGCCACTGTTGTCTTTCAGAGATGGGAGCATCGCACCTCCACATTCTGTTCTGTGGAGAGAGATAGTGGGAGTGAGGGAGAGAGATGTGGGGCCTGTTTGGTTAGCCCAACTGGAAACCAGAAAGTTATGCCCTCAGGTACCATATTGGCCCCACATATAGATGCTCATGAGGGTCAGTGATGGGACCAGGAGGGGTTAAGCATGCATCCTATCTGGGTTGTACACTGCACATGGAGCCTAGATGGCACCTAAGTAAGATTAAGGTTGGCTGTAACAATCGGGCCCATTTGAGAAACCCAACCATGTCCCAGTAACAAAGTATGCACAAGCCCACTCAGGAACCCAGCTAGCCCAACCGTTGCACATAGCTATGCTCCACATTAGGTTGTTGGCTGGGCTGCTTGCTAACTAGTCAGTTGAGGGAAAAGTAAAGAGAAGCATTGGAGAAACCTCAAATTGGCACAGCGAATGAAACTGGAGCCAGGTGGTGGTATTGGGTTCGACACTAACCTCACATAGTGGAAGTATTCAGGATGCTGGTTGCGGTAGAAGACTGAGAACTGGAGCATTCTCCCAGCAGCTCCCTGAGCTTTGTCGAATAGCTGCTGTAGATGGTCCATAGCATAATCTGCGTGACACAACGATAATCACCCATTATGTCAATGGTGTCATGGTATGGTCAACCATTCCTCAGTACCCATACTAGGTCCAGTTAACTTTCTACCCAGCTTGTTTCGTCTGACAGAACCATGACAACACTTGTAATAATAATCTACAATAAATAATAAAGAACTAGAGAAGTCATCTACCAAAAAGATCTCAGTAAACACCATTCTGGGCCTAAACTGGACCTCCTCCCCATACCTCCAGTGCAGAACTCCACCACCTGACTCCACTCTGACACCTGGTAGTCTCCATCCGGTTGCCGAATGGCTGTCTGGACGGCCACACAGTAGTCGGTCCGAGGGCTCAGGAACCAATGTCCTCGGACTGCCATGGGCAAAGGGGCCGCCTTGGCCACCAGCTTGGTGGGCACATCCTAATGGGGTCAAAGGGGTCAAGAGGGGGTCAGCTGGAGCAAGCTTCACAGCAGCACGTTTTAAAACAGCCTTGTTAAAAGGAGTTGAACCTGAACATGTTTAAACTGGATGGAGTGGAAACTCTGGTAAGTGCATTTGGTTGATTTTGGGGTGCCATTGATCACAACACGGGCAGATACCGTTTGCCACTACTAGTCACATTTTCACATTAATGACCATTAATGAATTGATGAACTCCTTTGTAATTAACCATTTCACACCTAAACAATTCAGATTATAGATTGAATTAGGCAGAAAGTTGGAAAATTGGTGGAATGTCCCTTCTTGTATATGTGTTTATAGCCTATACACAGTTGAGTGCATAATTTCACAGGAATTTCATATGAAATTCAGTGTCAGTCTTCACCCTTTAAACCCTACATTTACATTTATATTTAAGGTTTTAGCAGACACTCTTCTCCAGAGTGATTTACAAAAGTACTTCACTGTTTACTCAGAAAAACCCTTAGCTAGTTTGTAGAGGCTAGGATCCAAAAATACCTCTAATCCTAAATACAACTAAATACAGAAGAATGGAGACAACGGTACTCGACACTACACTGCGCCCAAGTACTCTTGGAAGAGCTGGTCTTTAGTTGGTGTTTGAAGACAGCGAGCGCTGGACTCTGCCGTTCGGACACCCAGGGGAAGTTCATTCCACCACTTCGGTGCCAGGACAGAAAACAGTCTGGACGCTCGTCTTCCATGGTTCTTAAGGGATGGCGGGTCGAGCCGAGCCAGGGTTCTTGGTGCGGATCGGCTTTTGACCAATGCCATCAAGTACGGAGGGGCTGGTCTGTTCTTGGCTTTGTAGGCCGGCGTCAGGGTTTTGGATCTGATGCGTTCTGGATCAATTGCAAGGGCCTGATGGTGCGCAGAAGAAGACCAATTCCTCATCCTCAAGTTGCATATCTGTTCGTTAGTCAGCAGTTACTGACTACTTCACAGTAGCTCAAATAACTGTACTGTTTATGCAGGATAGAAAACTACAAACAAGCCAAGGGTTCAAAGGGTTAAACCAATCCAGCACTGTGACGTTCATTAAACTGACTGCTGCTTTCTCTGCAAAAGGTTGCAGCACAAAATATTCCCAACCTTCATATCAGGACGCTATCAAAGCTAATTAGTCCTGTTGCGCTGTCTAGGCTCTCTGACAAGCGAAACCAATTGCTAAAACCGCAGAGGGCCATAACCATAGCAACCCCACCTTCTGGAGCACTTACACGTAGACCGTGGCAGAATCTGTGGTGATTAAAAAGCCATTAGCCGCGACTTATATCTGTAGTAACCACTGCAGAGCACTGTACAAAGGGAAGTGTGTGTGTGTGTTTGTGTGTGTGTGTAAATAATGTGGAAAAGCTATTATTGAGAATTGCTGAGAAATCAATAGAGTAAGGAATATGCAACCAGGGATGAGGGAGTGCACACGTGAGAACACCCCTGTATTACATCTCAGTTCTGTGTAGTGTTTATTTCTCTGTGTACCACAGCTGCACAGTTCACTGGCTATTAAACACTGCAAGTCAATCGAACACGAGCACTTTTCAGCTGAGTGCTTCGTTTGAGCAGTCCTGCGCTCTGGCCTTTAGCCGCTTGGTGGGTTTTGGTTATTGGAGAGGAAATGAATGTCCCGATGAGTCACTGGCCTGCAGCGATTTGCAGGCTGAGGTTTTCGGGTCTCAGGATTAGAAGTGACTGAGAGAACATCCGGACCGCCTGTATTACCGCAGCATCTGCAGCGTGCTGTCAGATACTTTCATCTGCAAATGTATTCTCAGTCAACTACCTCTCGCTCTCTCTCTCTCTCTCGCTCTCACTCTCTCCTTTACCTAATGTGTTAAGCATAAATGACGACGCTGTCGTTACAAGCAGACTGTGTCTCTGAAATGGTGACATTACCAAAAGAAAATCTGACAAATCGAATGTAGCGCTTGTCGAGAGTAGAGTGGTGTGTGGCATTTGGATGAAGTGAGGCAATAGAGTGAAGTGTAGCATTGGAGCAAGATGCAGCAGTGAAGAGTTAAGAAGTAAGGAGTTGAGAGTGGCATTAGAGTGAGAGCTAATGATAGAGTAAGGAGTGAGGTGAGACATATAAGTGAGCTGTGGAATTGGAGTGTAAATAGACTTTAGAGTGAGGTGCAGGCATTACAGTGAGATTTGGCATTAGAGTGAGACATGGCATTAGTGTTAAGAGGGGCATCAGAGTGATGTGAAGCAGTGTGGCATTACTTAAAGGAGTGACAACTGTGTATGGTGAGGCATTATAGTGAAGAGTGGCATTAGATTGAAGAGTCACAGTAGAGTTAATAGTGGCATTAGTGTGAGGTGTGGCAGTACAGTGAGGTGTAGCATTAGAGTAGATCTGGCTTTAGAATAATGTGAGTAATGTTGAGTGAGCTGTGGCATTAGAGTGAGGCGTGGATTTAAAGTGAGAGTGGCATTAGAGTGAGGCATGGATTTAAAGTGAGAGTGGCATTAGAGTAAGCTGTAGCATTAGAGTGACGCATGGCATTAGAGTGAGGTGTGGCATTAGATTGAGGTGTGCCATTAGAGTGAGGCGTGGCATTAGAGTGAGGTGTGGCATTAGAGTGAGGCGTGGCATTAGAGTGAGGCGTGGCATTAGATTGAGGTGTGGCATTAGATTGAGGTGTGGCATTAGAGTGAGGCGTGGCATTAGAGTGAGGCATGGCATTAGATTGAGGTGTGGCATTAGAGTGAGGCGTGGCATTAGAGTTAGGCGTGGCATTAGATTGAGGTGTGGCATTAGAGTGAGGCGTGGCATTAGAGTTAGGCGTGGCATTAGATTGAGGTGTGGCATTAGAGTGAGGCGTGGCATTAGAGTTAGGCGTGGCATTAGATTGAGGTGTGGCATTAGAGTGAGGCGTGGCATTAGAGTGAGGCGTGGCATTAGATTTAGGTGTTGCGATTAGAGTGAGGTGTGGCATTAGATTGAGGTGTGGCATTAGATTGAGGTGTGGCATTAGACTGAGGCGTGGCATTAGATTGAGGTGTGGCATTAGATTGAGGCATGGCATTAGATTGAGGTGTGGCATTAGAGTGTAGCATGGCATTAGATTGAGGTGTGGCATTAGAGTTAGGCGTGGCATTACTCTGTGTTTGAAGCGGTTCTGCTCTCCTCCCTCTTTGCGGCTTAAATCAATAAAGTAATGCGTCACACGGGCCGAGTCCTCAGGGGTCATCTCCCAGGCAACCCGAAACGAGTCACAGGTCACCTCACTGATTTGGATGTTGTGAGGTGTGGAGAGGAGCTCCGCTTCACCCATAGCCTACAGAAAGAGAGAGGGGGGTGTGGGGGGGTGGGGGGGTGGGGGTGTGGGGGGGGGGGGTGTCAAGAGGTGAAAAATTACAGGAAGACAATGAAAAAGCAATCTGCCATCCTCAGACCACATTCAATTAACCTTAGAGCCAGGAGAGCCATCAGGCCCCTGTAAAGCTCTGTTCAATCTCTCTCTCTCTCTCTCTCTCTCTCTCTCTCTCTCTCTCTCTCTCTCGCTCTCTCTCTCTTTGCTCTCGCTCTCTCTCTCTCTTATGCTCTGTCTCTTATTACTATATATCTTTAGTTTTCTATCTCTATAGTATATATATATATATATATATATTGATTCTCTCTATATCTGTTATATAGCTTTATTTCTGTCATATAAAATATGTATATACTGTATATATATGTGTGTGTGTATATGTATATCATATATACATATATATAATATTTTAATTATATACATATTTATTTATATAATTTTTTTATATTAAATTGATATATGTATATTAACAATATATATTGACTATAAGTGTGTATATATAGTGTGTGTATATATATATATATATATATATGGCATTAGCGTGAGAGTGGTTGACTAGAGTGGCATTATGTTACATAGCTTTAGTTCACAGTACACATATATAGTCTTTATTATATATTTGTAGTCCTCTCTTTCTCTATATAGTATATATCTTTAGTTTTCTCTCTCTGTGTCTGTAGTATACTGAGAGTGGAAGAGAACAGAAGAAAGAGATGTGATGTAATAAATGATAGTTATTAGTCTTTATGCACTCCCGCAGTATATATAAAATCCCAGTTCCACTTGGTAATGAAATGACACTTCGTGCACTGTTATTTCACACAAGCAATTCCACCCAAGCAGAACTGATGCCTCTATTTCTCTCTCAACATCAAATCGCAGTTCCTCCCATCTCTTAGCTCAGGACTTGAATTATGTGCACCCCCGCTTTTATTAGCGCAGTGATTTTTATCCAATATAAAATATTCAGTAATATCTTTTAGTGTAATCAAGTGTGTGAGCACGAGCATAAGAACACCTGATTACACTGATAAGGAATTATTAGCACCTTTAGCTGATATTACAGGGATGCATGGCATTCAACTTTTTAAGGGACATTGGAGTGATGCATGGCATTCGCCTATAAGTGGCATTATGCTGAGGTTTAGCATTAGAATATTTTGCTGGCATTTGAATGAGATGTGGCATTAGACTCTTTAGGAGGCATTAAGAGCCAGGTCAGCTACATAGGTGACATTAGATTGGGGCATCAGACTCTAAAGGTAGCATTAAATGTGCCATCAGACTTCTTAGGTGGCCTTTGGTGTGGCATCACACGTTTAAGTAATGGATCAGACTCTATAAGAGGCATTAACTGTGGCATCAGACATTTAGGTGGCATTACATGTACCAATTTTACTCCCCCATTTGCAACCATGAATGAATTTGGTATCTTGTAGTCAGTAGCAGTTAGCTAGCAATGTACTCATAACTGGCTAGTTCTGTAGTTTTAGCTCATGTTAGTAGATTAGCTTTAATGATTTAGCTTTTTAGAGTTAATTATTTGTGTTAAAACCATGAAACCCTCCAACACCAGAGCATTAGAGAAAATTCTGTTGGTCTCAACACTATCAGGGAGTGAGATTCCAATTTGGAGAGACTGGACACCTGAGCCCTGTCTGTGTCCTCCCTTTATTCCAGGCCACTGCTCCCATCCCCAAAGAGATGATTGATCATGGCAGTTGTTGCATTGGAGATATGGGGGAGCTGGACCTAGCGCGTTTAATTAGCTGTCATCTCTTCTGGCCCTGTGATCAGTGACCCCAGTAGTGTGCTCACACAAAACACCATTATCACACCCACCAGATAGAGAGAGAGTGCCAGAGCCTTGACTTATGTGCACCTCTCTCTCTCTCTCTCTCTCTTTCTCTCTCTCTCGCTCTCTCTCTCTCTCTCTCTCTCTGTCTTTGGTGGAAAAGGAACCACAAATTACTATGTGGTGACAAGTGATACTTTTGTTGGCATTAGTACCAGATATGGCATTTAACACTGGGCATTAGACTGAGTTGCATGGCATTCCATTCTTTATGTGGCATTTGAGTGATACATGGCATTAGACTAAGTGCTATTAGGGTGAGGTGTAGCATTAGAATGTTTCATTGGCATTAAGAGTGAGATGTGGCATTAGTCACTTTAGGTGGCATTATGGGTCAGATCAGCCTTTTAGGTGGCCCTAGATGATACATCAGAATCTAGGTGGTTTTAAGTGTTGAAATAGATTTTTAGGTGTAATTAAGTGTGGCATCACACTCTTTAGGTGGCATTCAATGGTTGTATCACACTTTTAGGTGGCACTGGATGTGGCATTTAGACTCTTTAGCATTATGTGTTACCTCAGCCTTTTAGGCTATCATAGGTATGCTTATTAAAGGGCATCAGACTCTATTTGTGGCAGTAGATGTGGCATCAGACTCTTATGGTGGCATTGGGTGTGACATTAAGTGTGGCATCAGACTCTTTTCGTAGCATTAGATGTGTCATTAAGTGTTGCATCAGACTTTTTAGGTGGCATTAGATGTCATCTCAGATCTTAAGGTGACATTAGGTGTGGCATCACACTTTTTAGGTGGCATTGGATATGGCATCGGACTCTTTTGGTGGCATTAGATGTGTCATTAAGTGTTGCAACAGACTTTTTAGGTGGCATTAGATGTCATCTCAGATCTTAAGGTGACATTAGTGTGGCATCACACTTTTAGGTGGCATTGGATATGGCATCAGACTCTTTGTGGTGGCATTAGATGTGGCATTAAGTGTTACATCAGACTTTTTAGGTGCATATTAGGCGTGCCATCACACTTTTAGGTGGCATTAGATGTAACCTCAGATCTTAAGGTGACATTAGGTGTGGCATCACAATTTTGGGTGGCATTGGATATGGCATCTTTTGGTGGCATATTAAGCGCACTATCACACTTTTAGGTGGTCACCTCAGATCTAGAGGTGGCCTTAGATGTGGCAGCACACTTTTTGGGTGGAATTATGTGTAACCTTAGACCTTTAGGTGGCATTAGCATGAGAGTTGATGTTTGGTTTTTTAGGTGGCGTCAGGATTTGGAATGTTTTGTGCATTTCGTCTGTCACATTTTTTTGCTGTTATTTCTCTCTCTCTCTCTCTCTCTCTCTCTCTCTCTCGCTTTCTCTCTCTCTCTCTGCGCTCTCTCTCCGTGTTTAGCCCTGTGATTACAGTTTCAAGCTCATTCGGTCTCTCCCTCATTTACAGAGCCACGCTGGGTCAGCTGACCTTTCTTTGACACGAATCTTTTCTACACTGATGCATTTTCCGTGGCTCAGCGCGCTTCTTGTTATGTAAAACAATGCACAATAAACTTCCCTCGTAATGACCTGAAAATCGCAGCAAATAGCCTTTTCTTAATTAGGCATCCTAGTTAATGATGAGCCGTGTGCTAACGCAGCATGGCACTAATAAGTAGCCTACACTGAAAACAAGGAATTAGCTGAAGATAATCTTTAATAAGCGTGCCAGGGGATGACAGGACAACCTCTTTCCCCCTGGGTTCGTCACACATGCCTAGTTATATGTGTGTGTGTCTGTGAGGGTGTGTGACACCTCTGATGGACGTTTGTTCAAACCCCCATTAGAGTCTATGAGGTGGGAAATGTCTGTCCTTCACTTCTCTCTTGGAATCTGTGGCAGTACACTGGAGAAGCTACACCAGTGCTCCCATCAAGGCTCCATCAAGGCTGCAGCAACGCTGCCTCACTGCGATGGAAAGGCATCATCCCCAGCTGTTCTCCCTTTCAATCACAGTTAATGTAGGCCACGAAGATCCTCCTAGGACTGATATCAAAGCCATGGACCACATACACACACACACACATGCACACACACCTGCTCCACTTTCCTACATCGTGATCAAATTCATTTTTGCTACAATTAATAAAACTATATGCATATTAATGTGATACTTTAGCATAAAATCACATGCCTACATAATCAGCCAATACACAAAACATGGCCTTTAGCTAGCTTCTTTAGTGTGAAGCTTTGAGGCTAATGTAGCTAACAAGCTAGCTTACTTGCTAGCCGTCTATTGCACAATATTTGTTACCTCAGGCTAACAACCCCCTTTACAATATAATACACATATTCAATGACAATAAAATGGATAATAGTGAAGGGAAGAGCTCAA